>NC_133214.1:995000-1010000 GCF_958299795.1 Porites lutea
TATTGTGGTAGGTCATTCGCTACAAAAAGGTCATAACATAACATTTTATTTTAGTTCTGGCTACTTCGCTAACGCTTACTTCTAACACGGTCTGTCAACGGGGAAGCGAATATTTCAAGCTATTTGGTGCTAAAAATGACAAATACTTTTTAGCGCTGCATGACTTCAACAACTTAGCTTATATATACCAGCTTATGGTACAGATATTTTTAAAAAAGTAATTTCAAAGAAATTTGGTTTCCCTGGTTTGTTCATCATTATTTTGTTTTCACAGCGGTATTTACATATGTTATCTTAAACTTGACATAGTTGTCATAATGTCGTGCCGTTTTCCAAGTTTGATATCTTATCGATAGCTTTGCCCTTTTGCAGCCATACATCTGTCGTCAATCTGCAGTTACTACTTTAAATGCCATTCTTATTTTAATTAATTTACGTAGATGACAACCGTAGCAAGCCAAGAGGTAGCCAAGCAGTGCCGCGGCGTACTTTGTCTGAAAACATTCTGATGATATGAAAAACAATATCTAAGCTTGTATTAAACTACCGAAAATGATGAAAATGAAAGATGAAATGAAACGGAAATACACCGGCTCTTTCAGGTCGGGCCAGTATCGTGGGAAACAACATTTAAGTGAAAAAGAAACAAAGTATCATGAAACTAAAGTGGCAACTTTTTCACAGCGTCATTGAATGTCAAGCAGTTTTGGTTTTCGTGTCGCTTTCAGTCTAGATTCAAGTAGATTCGTTTTTAAGCAGATTATCTTGTTTCTTGACTCTTTTTTGTTTTAATATGGGGCCAAAACAATTCTTCTCAATGTCAACATATCAAACAAAATCCGTTCTCCCTCTGCTTACAAGTTCGCGGTCCGGGAGACCTCCATCTTTTTTGATCTTTTCGTAAAGCGACGCTTTTGTTGATACAGATTATCGGTCGTGTCTTAAACCGCATCAAGCCCATTGCCGATAGACCCTGTTACCTTCAACACAATGTTCTTATTCACACGCGCTGAGTTGCTGTCTAAGGTTGCTGAAGGTGTATTTTTCTTTCTCGTGGATTGAGTTGAAGGGAAAATCACATACGCAATAACTAAACACAAAAGGAAATCCAGCACTCTTCCACACGTCTGGTAGCCCCACCAAGACCAGTGATCCACGGTATCTTCGCCCTCAAGATCATAAAGTTTGTATAGCGAGAAAAGAGAATACAATTCTAACCCAACGTAGAGCAGGCTCAGAAGAACCACTAGTCCTGAGATTCTCGCTATCTTTTGCGCTCCTTTCGGAGGTTGATTCTCATTGTTATGTCCATGTTGTGAAGCGTTATTTAAAGTTGACGCCGAATCTGTTGAATAAGCCCTGTCTTTTGTTGTCCTCTTAAAAAAATTGATACTTTTTCTCCACTCCAAGTTCACTTTCTGACCACTGTACAGGAAGCAAATCGCCAAAACTGTCCACCAAGCGATTTGAATAGTCTGGCACAATATGAGAAGACGAGCAAGCTTTGGACTGAATGTTATGATTACATATATAATGAACACAACGATGAAATGCGTCGCTATCACCGATACAAGGAACTTAATGTTTTGGAGACGACGTGAGATCAGTTCGAGTTTGTTGACTTCAAGGAAAGCAAAATGAATGAGCGATAAGGAAGATGTAAGGCATGGATAGCCAATGGCGAACAAGATTCTCACCACCAACACGGGTAGATGCAAAACCGTGTGAGATTCATAAGGATCCAGTGCGAGGAACAAAGCTCTGGATAAACTAAACAACATCAACATCAAACAAACGACGAAGAAATAATTACCAAGGGTCATTAATTTGGATCTTTGTCTGATACGCACCACACAGAAACAAGAGAAAAAAGCCATTGCGATAAATAGCAGTGCGAAACCAACGAAGTGTACTTCCCAAAGTGCCTTCCATTCGGTCAGCGCGACTTTCCAGTCCGGCAAAGGTTCTGGGTCCGCCAGTGGATCAATGCCGTGGGCCGTCGATGGCATTTCTGCTGTGCTTTGTGAGTTGATCAACGCTTTTGTTGTTTCTGGATTCGCCGACATCTTCCTGCACTCGTCACGCGGTGTTGAGCTTCAATATATAAACACTTCGGTGATTAAAATGCCCCTCTCTTCATTCGGAAACTCTCTTTCGCCGTATAAAGCAACGCTAATTCCCGCAGCTCATCAAAGCTGTTTTTTTCGCATACAGACGGGACCGCAAATGTTTCGCTTTCTCTTCAGTTTGCTCTCAAAATCGGCTTTTGTACCAATAAGCTCTCGCGGTTTTTGTGATGCAAAACAGCGGCTTTAACGCTATTGCTAAACGAAAGCGAGTTTACGTGCGTGTGAGAATGACATCATCATATAAACAATGTTAAACGGACCGATATCATAATTCCTATTTTAGGGTTATATGACCTCATACAGAGAGATGAATCAAAGATACTTGCTTTAATAACTTGCACATGGGCATATTCATAAAGACTTCATAAACTGGAGTAAAAAAATTGTTCTTCTTAATCCGAGCTTTGTTCTCTTTGTTTTATACCACAATGACCCGCTACAGAAAACAAAAATCAAATACAGGGTTTTTTTTCTATTTATCCATCTGTTTTAATATTCAAAGGAATATTATTGAAACTTTTCAGAAAAATAGTGCTACTTTATTCCCGAAAGACAAACATTTCATATCCGTGACCCATAATAATATTTTGTCCTCTCGAGGGTGAATATCTCACCAGGAGTTCTAGAATTGATGTGTCATGTTACTTTGTTTTGGCGAGAAATGTTTAAAATTTTCTAGAAAAAAATCTTTGATCCCTTCACAACGCCTTGAGGCAAAAGTGGTATTTTTTAAAGAATACAAACCATTTGGGAAATCGCCCTTGAGGAATTTGAATTGTAAAAGGCAGTCAAAAGACCTGTCCGAAACTTCTTTCAAGTCGTTTCAAAATCCTAGTTCCTTCTTTGTGGGATTGGAGGCGTTTTCGCAAGCTATTTATTACATTTCTTTGACTTCCGTTTCGTCAAGTGAAAATCGCGTGGTGTGTGATTCGCATGACTTTTGTCCGCATGATTTTCATTTTATAATTAAACAAGTAAATTTACTCTCTATCTTTTACCGTCTAATACGTCTTCTTTTTTGCGAAAAATTTCTACTATCGTTTGATGAATCATCGAAAAACATATTCTTTTTAGATTGCTTTCTTTATCGATTCTCTTTTTATTTTGACTTAGTTGCTAGGGAACGAATAAACGAATTGTTTATCTTATCACTTAAATGCTGAGCTATTTTCTTGGAGTTGAAATACAGACCACTTTCGTTCTACGCAAGCAAGTATATATGATGATTCTAGAAGTAAATGTTTGGGTACTTAGTTCTTTTCGACACTTGCAATAATATACATTAAGATTTATACTGTTCAAATTTGAAATATCAGTCAATCAAACACTATTATTAGAACTGTTGGTTTAGAAATAACCCCTTCTCGATACATTACATTTCCAATTGTATTAAAACGTTCTGAATATTTCACTGTTAAGAAATCAATGCCAGATACCTGGAGCCCATAACCAGAAGCGAGTAACTTCCATGTACTCATGTCACGGCGTTTTCACCGACCAGTTTATTTTTAGAACAATTTTGGCGCGAATATAGAATATATTTTTAGTCCCACTAGCCAGTCAGCAAAACAAAAAGAAATGAAATGGTATTTTTGAACTTTACATGACCTTTAGTTTTCCTTTGTCATATCTCATACTTGGAAAGCGCTCATAGATCGAGCGGAGCTTCCACTGTTATGGGCAAAAGCGTTCTAAAATGTAACTAAAAAATAAACAGATCCGTGAAAGCGCCGGAACATAACGCCGAGACCCATGTTAATCAATTGTTCCCTTATTTTTGGGGGAGGAGTTTATTAGAAAGGGGGCGTTTATTGCAGGGTGACTTCTAATACAACCTTAACATCATAGAGGGGACGTCATAAGACCATTGACGGTAATATGGGAGATAATTCCTCACAAAGCTCTTTGGGATGAGGTTTTATTGATTTTGAAAGGTAACCCGCTACATGGCTGTATCCACAGACTCAAGAGTTTAGAAGTATAGTTAATTTTAACCCTTTAAACTGGCATCTAAATTCTCCTTGTGAATATCACTGATAAATCAAACATAAAGCTCATGAGAACAAAACGGCTATCAGGTTAAAAAGTTCTTCATTAATTATTGACAAATTTTCTTCATCAGTATCATGAGAAATGTATGGAGAGCTGTGTGCTGAATATCACCAGTAAGACTTAAAAGTTAAGCCTATTCACATGTCAGAAGAATTACGGATGTGACGTTTTCTTGATATAATCTTTTTCTCCTCACAGCTAGAATGAACAATACAAGAAAGGAGAGATCGAATGTTGATACTGAGCTTGCTTTTCCTCCTGTTTCCATTTAATGAATTATTATTCTCGGGTACATCTTTGTTACAGTTCTAGCATTTGTCTAGTTAAATCCTTGGAACTGAAGACGGTTATTCTTCACATTTCCAAGTTGTTTTCTCGTTTTAATTTTCCAGTTGTTTTTTTAAAAGACTACTGAAGCGTATATATATAAAACCATTTAAGCTTTGGTAATTCACAATAACATTACAGTATAGAACGATAATGATTCTCTGCTGCATCCCACTCATTCTAATAAATTATTTGTTCTATAGCTCTTCCGACTATTTTAAAACAAAAAAAAGGAAGAAAAGTGCCGAAACTAACCATCTACCTAAGAGTTTTAATTATTTGGTCTGTATACAGGAAGGGAAATCACACTGAACTATTCAGTAATATTCTAGGGTATTCAGTACACAGCAGTAAGAGTTTTGAGACATTCATTAACATATTTTCCTTCCTTTATCCCCTTACGGAATTATTATTTTAATAATATCAGTTTAAGGTGTGTAAGATTCTTGTCCGCAGGAAAGAACATTCCCTCGTTTCAGTGATTTTACAAAGATTCTTTATACGGCATAGCCGTAGACATCTTTTATTTCAAAAATATTAACACTATACCAAGCAGTACTGCTTCAATATTACTTGAATAAACCATATTTAGGCATATATTAATCTTTTATTTAATATTTATTTATTCATTTATTTTGATAAAGGTAAAAATATAACTGACTTAGACTACAAAATCTTTTCTCTACGGTTCGTCACGCAAAACGCGCGAAAAACAGCTGACGCCTTCGCGTCATCTCGCGAGATACGAGACAACTTGTAGTCTAATTATGACTCATCATGCAAGAGCATACTCCAATGTTGAAATTTCCTATGAAATCATTAGCAGCTGTGTTTGAAGAAGGATGAAATAAACCCCCAATTAGAAGCTGTTTTCAGAATTCAAATCTACGCTTTTGCAAAAGCTTATTTCTGAAAAGTGGTTTTAACTAGTATGTCGAAAAATCAAGTGACTTTGTCATGACCAACCACATTGTGCACTGACAATACAGTAACTAAGCAGTGATCTAGACAAACACCTGCAGCCATTCCGAAGCAAAGGAAGACCGACGGGTATGAGCAAATCCATATTTGGTTTGGTCTTACTTCTGATTTGTTAAATGAGAAAGTAACACGAGATTTTTGGCCAATCAGAACAACCTCGTCCCCAGGGCGCTTTTCCCTGGCTTTGGGGGCCCCCAAAGCCAGGGAAAAGCGCCCTGGGGACGAGGTTGCAATCAGAAGGCAATTGAATGTCCACACAACACAGAACACAGACTTTCTACACTCCACTCAGTTACAAAAGCTCTAAATTGACTTTCACTGCTCCAGATTATCCATAAACTTATCATTTAAATGTAAAATGTTTTGACATATTTATTGGGCTCGAACGAAGACATTTTTTCTCGCAACGTGTTAGAGACGTTCTCGTCATGTGTTTAGTTGGCAAGAAACTGGAACTAAACGAAGGAAAGAACCACAACGGCCTTAGAACAAACCCAAGTTCACTACGTCAACTGTTCTAGACTCTATTATCTTTTTCTTGAGCCTTCTTGTGCGTTCCTCGTCAAGAGAATTCTCTTGACTTGGTTCTGGCACCATTTCATCGGTGGGAGAATTTGGTAAAGAGCTTCTTATTTTCCTGGCGTCTATCCCTGAGGAGGCACTAGCATTGTTTTCAAACTGTTCTTGAATTTGCGCTACAGCTTCCTCGCTGGTAAGCCGCGTAGACCGTCGCGGATACCGTTTCAGTTCAAACATGGGTCTCCTGTGCTGTGCATCGTTAGATCTGTAACTGCCTCTCGAGTAACGTGGTCTCCTTGTGGTATCGGCTTCGGGGCTGCTAGGTGATTTATTTGGGGACAGCTGCAGTTGTCGTCTTGCAGCAACCTTTTGGGGGAATTCATCATCTAATATTTCTGGATATAATTCAGCGGCAGACCTCACAAGAAGCTGAAATTCTTCTTTGAAGCAAGAGAGCTGTTTTTTCAAGGCCTTTTCTTCTGCTTTTAAGGAATCCTGTTGGAAAGCAAAACCTGAAGTTTCTAAAACAGTTTTGTTAAACATGCCATTTATAATAATTATAAAAGTGGTTAAATACAAAGACACTTGGAACCTCAATTCTCGCGACCTGTATCAGAAACAGCATATTGGTTCAATTCTTTTCCGGGGAAAACAGTATCGCCTTATTTGATTAATGGGCTCAGCTGAACACCCATCTATTGGTTACACGTTTTTTTTTTGTAATATTTATCAACTTGTTCCATTATGTTGGCGTTAATATGCACAAGGTATGACAAAATTGCTTAAACCAAGTATTGCTTCAGCGATGCATATCGGAGACTAAGTAGTTTTGTTTCGATTTGTTTGAATGAGAACCAACGCCAACGATTTCCTTTTCTCCTAATTGTTCGCCTATTTTTCCGTTTCCTGACTTCTTCGCTATTCTTTCTTAGTTGAGAAAATTTTAATCGTTGAGCCTTGACGTTAACAAAGTTATTTTCCTTTTGTTTCCAGCCGAACGTGTAAAATCACATCCCGCGTAAATCAAAATCCCATCACGTACAGTGTATCGTGTTATCAATATTTTCGATTAAATTTAATGATGAAGGCCAAATTTAGAGAAACTAAGGCTTTAGCACTTCCTACTCAAACACTTTGTTTTACAACAAAAACACATGAAATGAATAAATTAGCATGCAGTGTCGTTTCTCGCTGGACAAATCAAAGTTGAGAATCCTTAATACAGAGAAATTTTATGGCTGTTTTTTTAATTCGCAGATTTATTTCCATAACACTAGCATTAATTTATCAAGTACTACTAATAAATCTTTTAAGGACTGGTGAATACATGCACAAATGGTGAGGTATGTTAACATGAAAATGCAAATTTCGTTTGCTCTTCTCTAGCATTTTTAAACAAGGTAGACAGAGAATCTAAGTTGAATTTTGACATGCTATTGTATTCAATGAATAAATGTTGAACTGTTTGCTGTCGAGATTATCCATTAAATTCCTTTAAATTATCCAGCGCTAAAACAAAAAGGTAGTAACTGACACTCAGTTGTGCATTGATTACATAAGATGGATGATGTTTTCAAATTTTTCATGGGACTTGATACCTCCATCTTTAAAATCAAAGCTGTTCACAAGTCGCGAACAAGTTTGAAACTTTTAAAAAGAGTTAAGAGGTATTTCAGTAGAGTGCTAAACTGAGACAGTAAATCGGAGCATTTAACAATCTTGCACGCTTATTACACTCTCCGCGTTGATCAATATTCGTGATATATTTTCAGAATTTTATGTTGAGCAGGCAGTTATCTACTCACCATTTCAGCTTTCAATGCTAACAGAATCTGCTCCGGAGTTTGAAGTTGTTCTTCCATCTCTTCGATGGCCTTCGATGTCATCCTGATCAGCTCGCAGAACTTGTGAGGCCAAAAAACGTTATTCAGCCAAGGCAATTGAGCTAATATTCACAAGTTTCTGTTTTGCATTTTCAACAAAATATCGTGGCAGTGATCATTTGCAGCGATTCCGGAGTGTGCTTGTAACAGTATCTAAGTACAGAATCAGGACCGACTGGAGTGATGATTGGTCGATTCTCCTTCGTTTCTTACAAATGCGAGTTGATCGCGGGCAAATATATCTACCAATAGCATGAACAAAAGATGATTAAAAGTTAATAAACTTTTTAATCAATCAATGGTAAACAAGCGCGAAAACTCTTAAACAAACCTTAATACTGCTGGCCGTCCCAACGTAACACCAATGCTAAAATCGGCCTTGATTTGCGTTTGAAATCAAAGAGGGAAACTAAACATAAATCTTCCTGTCATGGCACATCTTAGATGAGCAGTTCAACGAACTACATATACTGCAGGTACAGTCAAATCACTTTCGTGACAATGCAAATTATAACTGTATGTGTTGAATAACTTGAAAGAAGTCATGAGCTTAAGGGGGGAGGCTGGGAGGGGGGGGGTTCGTAAAATCATGTTCGCGGTAGACTGCTAGCAGTCTCTCTTTTGCTGTTGTACTCAATTTTTTTTACAGCAAGATTTATTAGTCATGTGATTAGTCAGAGAGTCTACTGTTACGTACTGAAGGGGGGTGTTGAAAATTTGGAGGCAAGAATACCGAAGCCATTGACTCCGTCGCGAACTAATAATTGGGGGAGGCAGTGTTGTCGAAAGGTGAACGCTGTCCCACCCTGACTGCTAGCTGGATTTGTTCTTGAGTTCAAATTCTTTGGCCAAGTTTGAATTCTTAACCATATTATGTTCCATTCGAAGTATTTGTTTCATCAATCCGTGAAAAACCTTATTAGCGGGGGAATAACTAAGTATTTTTTATTATATATTTATTGTCCATTAAAGGTAAGATTAATGATTTCCACAATAAAAAAAGAAAATAGAAAGGTACTGTCTTTCTTCTTCTGGTAATTTTTATTACTCTTTATTTTCTTTCGCCTCTTTGAAATGTTTGATCTACCTTTAACCTAACCATGGGAGGTCTGGGTCAGTAGGCGTCTACCCCCAGGGTTACGCCCATAGGAATGTGACGGAGATGCTCGTGTATCAGAAAGAAAGAAAATGAAATGGGACAAAACCGTGTCAGGACCCTGACCGTGTTAAAAACAGGCAGTAAATTTTGAATGAACAATAGATATGAGCGCCAAATGGTAATTAAATAACAGTAATGGTCTTATTGTTTAAAACGCCATGAATTGAGTCATAAGCTCATTAGTAATGGAAAGAAAAAACAGAGCATGTTCTGTGTTGTTCGTAAAATTTTAAAAGCCGAAACCTTACCTTTCACATCATCATCAATATAAAACGTTGTGTGCAATTTACTATTGCCATAAACAGGCGTTATAGTTTTTATCAGTGGGTATCATAAATATTGTCTATTGTCTATCCTGGCTTTTATCATGTGCGACCCGTTTTTAAAAGAACTGAATAACATTTACGAGTCATATGAAGAGCTTTGCATCCACGAGCCATCAGAGTGATTTTACTAAACCGGTGAAACATTACGTAACAATTAGTACCAAATAAACCAGAACAATGAAATTGGAGTGTAATACCGCGTATTAGTCGACCATCTATTTCACGGGTTAAGTAAAAGCACTCTAAGTACCCCGGGGGGGGGGGGGTACTCTTGGGAATTCTTGGTGGGGTGTACCGCCCCGTTCTTCAAATTTTTTTGCCCGATTTCAGACCAAAAAATGTTCCCGTTTTAGACTAGACCTCTAAAATCCATACCCGTTTTCAGACCTGCCCTTTAGGCAAAAACTATATAAGTATTATTTGGATTAGAGCGCGAACTAAAAAAATTATTCAATCCCTTTCGAATTCGCATATTTCTCTTTCTTACTTTCTTACTCATTTGGAATTGAAACGATAAAAACATTCATACACTGCGTAGTTCCCTCGAAAACCATACCCGATTCCAGAGCAAAACGGCGCAAAAACCGTACCCGATGGGGCGGCACATACCTGTGGCTATATAAGGGAGTACTACCCCCCCTCCCCCCCAACCCCCCAACCCCGGGCTAAGAACTCCATATCAGGGCAGCTGATGAACCCTACTTCCGTACTTTTTCCAGCTGTCAACATGAAGTAATTGTTCAAATTTAGCTACACCGCTGATGACTCATAGCCGCGGTCACCTGTATCCGGTGAGAGCTGCGAGAAGGCAAAGGGGTCGCATTCGCTCCAGCGTTGAGTGTTGTGTAGTAACTGCATAAAAGGCTCAACCTGAAAACTCGCATTGGTATCCAGATCATTTAATTACTGTTGATTGATAAAGTTTATATTCTGCGGTTGAAAGACTGTATGTTTTGATACATCTCGGTCCCTGATCCAACATGGCCTCTTCAGACCTTAGTCACGGAAATACGATTGTTATCGAAGAGGACGGCAAATTTCAACAGCAGATCGATCTTGCAGGAAACAGACTTGTTGTGGTGGACTTCACTGCTTCTTGGTAAGATACAAGTGCTTTTTTTTTTGGATCATGAGCTAAAGAACCAATAAACATTGACTAGCAGCCGGAAACCGCGCAGGAAACCTTTCTATATAAACACAACTGTATGTTCCTAACTTATGCCGTTGAAGCGGTCACGCATTAGGATTCATTCACAAATTTGAACGCTTACTTATAAAAATCACGTTCATGATCTCAGGTGAATTTCGCGTAAAATGTCCTTGATAACGAAAATCTTTTTAATAATGCAAGTCTAAAGTTGCTAAAAATATTACCTTTTTAAACACTTAGTGCAAAAATTATTTAAACTTACACTGTAAATTTTACTTTTAGAGACAATTAATTTGTTACACAAGGCTGTTGCGTAACATTTGTACTAAGTTCAGTTTATGCTTGTTGATAAGTTGCCTTTTATCATAAACATAGAGTTAGAACAAGGAATAACACTAAAAATGAAAGCACCAAAGTTGTTGTTAATACATGTGTCTTCTCCATGGAAATTATTAAGCCCAGCACACACTAATAACAAACAAAAACCTTTTTATTTTATGTGATGTCATTCTTGCTTGACAAACAATGTTTCTTCTGTGGTATATTGTATTTTTTCAGTTTTAATATTTCTTCTCCTATACTAAAAAGTATTATATATAAAAATGCCTAGTAGCTGTACTTTTAGCTTATAGTAAGATAAAGAGAAATTAAGACAAGGCAGATGTGCTCTAAGAAAAATTGAAAGGCAGCCCAGTGCTCTGAACTTATGAAATCCAAGGTGCCCAGCATATGATTTGTACAAAAAGAGTAAGATTTTCTAGTCGCCCAGGAGCAAAAGTTAGGCACCACCGACCACCGGGCACTGATAGAACACTGCCTTAGTTAATATAAAGACTAGTTATATGACATTTTTTCACAAGTTTAACCATGTTGATCTATTCCTTTTATGTACTCTTTGTTTTAAATTAAGAATCTTTCTTTGAAATTTTGTACACTTACAATTCAAATTATAACAAACTTTTGCATCCAAAAATTTACACTTTGGATTGTTTTGATCAACATCAATATCCAATATGCCTTTTTCTTCTTTCAAGTCATTGTTTCTGTGTTGTTTTGAAGTCATATCATTTACGAGTAGTTTTGTTGCTATTTATTGTGTGTTTGCCTAGTCATGACTGCTTAGTCATACTTTTGCTTGTGATTTGAGTGCTTGTAAAAAGGTCATTTCCTTTTTAAACAACCTTTAGTTGACTTGATAACTTAATTTAAAAGATCTACCCTCAAGACAGGAAATGCTGTAATGTTTCTATTTTACACTTGACATCCATTTTGTGTCATTTCCTTTCAAAATATGGGATTGAAAGAATATATCATAATTATATGTTTTAAAAAACATATGGCACTCCTCCAATACTGGTAAATTAAAATGTTTTGGCTTCTGGAGAAGATTTTGAAAAGCAGTAAATTTCAAATTAACATGTTCTTTTTTAAACCAAATTATGGAGACTTAATTTGACACTGCAACTTTTAAATTTGTCCACAGAATCGTATGATGTTACTATTCAAATGAAACCTTTCTGGTAGAATGTTTTTTATACTCTATATTTCTAGGGATTTTATGAGGAGAATTTGACTGTTTTTGTGAATTTTTCTTTGTCCATTGAATGATATGGGTACAATCACATCTTCAACAACAGAACTCTCACTTATTGTATTATAATACAATTATTCTTACAGGGAGCTGTAGTTCTAATCTTGGTGGGTAATGTTTTAAACCTGACAATATTTTCAAAACCATAAGGGGACCTTCATCTTCAAGAAATTGTGTTTGACTGGGCTGTTAAGTAGTCTGCACATAATAAGTTAGCAAAACAGAAAAAAATAGTTATTATAATAATAAGTACTTCAGATCTTGAGGGTTGTAAGGATGCTCGTGAAAATCATCACTCACAAATCAACTTGTCTTAAATAGATTTTTTAGATTAGTTTTCACTTCAGTGAGCATAATTTCCCATAACGGGGTAGTTTCTAAATAAATCTGACTAGGTGTTGTGTCAGACAGATACCTGATGAAATCATAAATTCAAACTGTTATGGCAAGCAAACATTTTTTATTCAGACATTATATTTTTCTCAAGTTTTGTCGTGCTAAACAATAACAAGTTTGTGTGAGTTTGAATAAAACCACGTCTGATCAGGCCCAAATATCTTTATTTTCACAAGGACTTATAGTTTAATGATAAGTTTTGTACAAATGTATATGAGACTTGCGGTTGACCCTTCTGCTTTTTCCTTGTTGCAAATTTTAGTTTCTTTTGTTCTATTTTCTTGTATACTGATGTTACAAATTTATATGAAAAGAAGAAGGAAAGAATAAGTTGTCATTCAAGTGTGATAAGTTACATATACAAAAAGTAAATTTATTTGAATTTTCAGTTTAGTTTTTAGAAACTTGTCATAAGTCAAGATGTTACAAGGTAATTGACTGGTGGGATTCCACTTCTACTCCCAAGCGAGCTGATAGCTATAAACTAAGATGAAAAAAAAGTTTCTTCTTTCCTTCGAAAACTACAACCTGGGACAAAACATCTTGGGACACATTAGAATATTAGGGGCAAAGATGGCTCTTTGCTCAAGTAACGTTTTTAAACTCATAACCAACTTCTTCTAAAAGCTTGGGAAAGTTGTTGTAAGAACCTATTTCTGCTGTCCCACTCTCTCCCCCAAGCAATGTTGATTTTTGATTGTGTTGAAAAATAGTGAATGCATGATACAACACTGCACCAGGGGAGGGGGGGGGGGGGTTAGGGAGGGAAAATGCATCCTTTTGTCTAGCTATTACAGTGTTCCAAGAGTTTTGACTAGGGATTTAGCTATTCACAAGACACCCAGTTGTGCAATTGGCTAATCCCTTGGTACATTACCCCTCAGCAAGGCCTTGACAGAGTTCAGTTTGACCTTGCTTATTGAATTAGGTTCCCAGTTGTGATGATGTGTTATTGTGGCTTTAGGTGTGGTCCTTGCCGCATGATGACCCCCGTTTTTGCACGTCTGAGTGTAAAGTATTCTGCTGCTGTTTTTCTGAAAGTAGATGTTGATCAGTGTCAGGTGAGATTATTGCATAGCAGGGTACTCAGAATAATTTAGTCTTTTTTACTGTGAAGTGTGCAAAATCGTGAACACCAGAAATATCTCTGGAATGTTATTGTATTGCAATGAGAAGGCAAATTAGGCAAGAGAAAAAAAAAACCCAAGCAGCAATAATAATAATAAATAATAATGAGTCTTTATTTCATCAAAAGATAAAACTACATATCTTATGTTACAATAATACAGAAGATAAAAAACTATGATAAAAATATCTACATATATATATATATATATTAAAAAAGTATGTTATTACAATAAATGGCGCTTAAAAATCAACCTATTTACAAAGGTGTTCATGGTAATTACAGTTCCGATTTTTGTGGTTTTGTGGCTTGCTCGACTGTATGTCCAGATCTTTGTTGTTATTAGTCACAACACAATAAACATTCTTGAGATATTTTAGGTGTTAACGGTTTTCGAAGTCGGAAAGTAATAGTTAATTATTGTTTTGTATATATCTACTCCACTGTTAGAAGTAAAGGGTTAGTTGTATTTCTTATAGTGCTGGTTCCTGTCTCAATAGGTGACAGCAATGCGTAATGGGATCCAATCCATGCCGACATTCTTCTTCTACAAAAACAGAAAGAAAGTGGATGAAATGACAGGTGCAAATCCCACTGGCTTAGAAGATAAAATCAATCAGTGGATTGGTGGTGCTGTGGAAACTGTGGTATAAGTTAATTTTGTTAATGGTTAGCTTAGCCAATTGTGATAAGGACACCTCTCTTCACAGAGGCAGCATAACCAATTGCTGTAGCGAGGTGCTGTATTTAAACTCAATTTTCTTCAGTTCAAATCCCCCTCTACTCACTTTCTTGAAGTTGTATTTGGTAGCTCTGAGCTCAACTCATCAGGTAACTGCTTTGCCTCTGATCAGTTAAAATTCTTGCTTGTTATTTTTATCCATTTAAAATATCTGCTTCTGTTCTTATTTGAGCTCCATTATGTAGACTGTTGGGTTTCCAGTAAATGTGTCACCATCGTAAAGTCAATTTCTTTTTTACCCCTGCTGTGTTATGCACATTTCTTACAAAAGATGGATAATTGCAGCATACAGTTGAACCTCTCTGCGATGGCCACCTTTGGGACAGAAGAAAGAGGCTGTTTTGAGCGGTTTAAACAAGACTCAATGTATCGACTGTCCGCCAAAAAAAAGCGGCCATTATAGAAAGGTGGCCATTGTGGAGAGGTGGCCGTTAGTGGAGGTTCGACTGTATTTAACCCTTTAAGTCCCAATAGTGACCAAGATTAATTTTCTCCTGACAATATCCATACTATGTCAAGAGATAAGTTATGAGAATTAATAAAATGATCACACAAGAGAATATGCCTTGATCTGTTACCAAATTCTCTCAACTCATTCTTTAAGGAAATGTATAGAGAT
>NC_133214.1:1012500-1192500 GCF_958299795.1 Porites lutea
CCTTCTGTCAGTGAGCAGGTTTAGGTGTCAGCCCATGCTTGGTGTGTGCTTAAAGGAGGTTGGACTACTAGAAGCCAGGAAAAGAATATTCAAACTACAGCTTTGCATGGCTTGGAGTAGCTGATGATGTAGAAGTTGTGTTCTCCTGGCCAATGGTGGGGGGGAGGGTGTAAACAACACTGTCCTTATTAAAGTTATTGGTACATACTTTTTGATGAATCAGTTTTCACTAGAACAAAGTGAATTATATTTTATGCCCAGTAACTGCTCCAGTCTAATCAAAATAGTCCTTTCTGGTATTTTAAAAGGTGACTAAAAACTTTTGCTATAATTCATATCATGAATTATGATTTAACTCATTTCAGCTGAATTTTTCAAGTGGGTGGACAAGCCATCTTGCCCGTCCTGTGGTTCTCTGACATTTCCTATTGGCGTTATTCCACCGACACCCGAGGAGGCCAGGTGGGGTGCTGGAAATGTGGAAAGTTATAAATGTCAAAACTGCATGAGGACAATAAGGTTTCCACGATATAATCATCCTGCTAAACTGTTAGGTAAGGAAGAGATTTATGGTCTGTAACCCTTGGTGTTAGCCTGCGAACACAGAAGTATTCTGGTCATCATTTCTCTCCACCCGGAAGGTTTTCAGGTGAATTGAAGCAACTACTGGAAATAAGTCTGCGTTTGTAGGCTAACATCACTTGTTTCTCAGTCATAATGGTCATGAGAATATAGGTACTGATCCTTCAATTCAAAACATCCCGTGGTGTAAAAATTACTTTTTAGTGCTTTGTTATATTGTGTTTGGAATAAGAGTGTGGAGAAGGTTAAAAGTCGTTGACCAGGGCCCACCATTTTGACTGGTAAATGTTGGAGCTCTTAGTCTGAATGCTGAGCTGAATGGCTATGCACGGCAGACGAGGCAACCATAAATGAATATACATAGCCATTACTTTACGACAGCTTTGTCTATGTACATTTTACTTCACTGCCGATTTGTTGAGAAAGTGGTGAGAGCTTTTTTAGCTTATCACAACAAACTCAAACAATCAGAGGTGAAAATGACTACATTTACTTAACGCAAAGGGCGAGAAAAATCGTGCGAGGAGGCTACCATTGGATTTTTGCCTTACTTAGATCTGATTGGTCGGTAAGGTAGTACGAGGTTTTTTAACCGATTGTAAAGCACGGCCTGGAGAAGCAAAGCAATCACAAAATTAATTTTATGCACATTAAAATGATCTTTGCAAAAGTGCTGATCAAGGATTGTTAACCCTTCAAGCATCTGATCAATATCCACATACAAATTCTCCAGAGTATTCTCCATACATTTCCTTAAAAAATTAGTTGAGACAAATTACCAAAAATCAAAGCCTTTCCCCTTTCATGATCATTTTATCAATTTTCCCAACCTTTTCTTTTGGTGACGTAAGGATATAAGTAGGAGAAAATTGATGTTGGTCACTCTTTTCTGCAGAAACCCGCAAAGGAAGGTGCGGTGAATGGGCTAACTGTTTCACACTTTGCTGCCGAGCTGTTGGGTTTGAGTCACGTCACGTGTTAGACTGGACTGATCACGTGTGGACTGAAGTGTACTCTGAGGCGCAGAAGAGATGGCTTCATTGTGATTCTTGTGAGAACACGTGCGATAAACCACTTCTTTATGAGGCTGGCTGGGGGAAGAAACTTTCTTACATCGTAGCATTTTCACATGAACAGGTCAGTGAACTCTATAACCCGCCTGAAGAATGCCGAAACTGAAAATTCGAGAAAAATTTCAAATTTCGCTTTGTTAAATACTAAAAAACCAGGTGAGCGTGCGGAAGCACGGCCCACTAGGTTTCGTTTGACTGTTCACACCACCGTGAAGGGATTTTGTTCACGGACACAAAAGAGACAGCCTTCCCGCAGAAAAAAGCTGGCTCAACCGTTAAAAAGCATTAAACATGCCTTGAATAAAAAATATACCGAAAAAAAAAATTGTTATACCATGCGAACGCATTGTCCAAACGGTTTCGTTTGAATAGAGGTTAGTCTGAAAAGGAAATGTGGTCTGCATTGGTTGGGGTCACATCAAAAGACTCCATAAGAATAATTGTTTGATGTGAAGGATGAATATTGTGCCTTATTATACTCCATGTGCATCCATCTCACTGATATGCGTTATAAACTACAGTGTTTATCGTAGCCTGTTCCAGGCTCTTAGAAAGTGGGGAAGACGCGAAAGTGAAAGGCACGCGTAAATTTGGCGGGGCGAGAAAAAGAGGCGGGAAAAAAGAAGAAGGAAGGAATCGCGCTTTCTCAATTCAGCGGACCTGACTTTCTCGGAGCCTGGAGCAAGCTATGTTTATCCAAAGTTCCGACGTTTTTGCCAGTCAAACCCACCAGGAGAGTTGGCCAAAACCTTTCAGGATTCCATCCACAGATTCAAAATTTGGGATCTCACAATAACTTGGTCTAAGAGTAAAACGTTTATAGTGGTTGCTTGAGGTTTCAGACAGTATCCCTCAGTTGCTTTGTGTTTATCAGGTGCTGGATGTGACGTGGCGTTACTCTGCTAAACACGATGAAGTGCGCAAGGCAAGAACACTCGTGTCAGAAAAATGGTTAAGTGAAACAATTTCCAATCTAACAGAAGAGGTAAGGAAATGGTATCAGGTCGTTTCGCCCAAAAGGTCGATTCGCCCGTTGGGAGTTCGCCCAGACTAAGTTGATTCGCCCGATGTGTATTTGTTGTTCTTTAAGCCGGAGAAAAAGGAATAAGCGTGGAAAGACAGTGACTGCACATGTGAAATCCAAGGTTAACTAAAACAACATCTCCGAGTAGTAGTTTCACCATCGGGCGAATCGACTTATGTCCTTGCGGTGTTATCTGTGGTTTGCAGTACACTTACTTTTTATGAGCTAGCTTGCCGCGCGCTGTTTTTTGTTTCATCCATCTTATAGTTTTTTTAATGAACTGGATCTAGCTTGAAGTCGTCGAGGTCATGCAAGGTAAACTAGTAACATTTATCGTAAAATGGCCGATATTAGCGCCGACTGCTCGTTCCTGTTTGATTCCTGTCGGGGTCAGATCTGGTCTGTTATTATGCTCCTGTGTCTCTCGCATCTAAATCTTGATTCAAATTGTCTTTAGCGTCAAAGAAACTTGAGTGAAGAACGGAAGAAGGTCTTAATGGAACGCCAAGTAAAGGAAATTGTAGAGTTTTTTACCATCAAATCTGTCCGCGATGGTGAGCTTCAGGGGAGAGTCTCGGGTGATTTGGCCTGGAGGCTGCTTCGAGGAGAAACAAAAGTACAAGAAGATGAATATAAGGTTAGTGAAGTTTGAGAATTTTATCTACTCAGTTGATAACGTGAATTTAAGTTATTACGCGCCGTAAAAGGTGAGAAGCCGACGTTTTGAGCTCTGGCACTATCGATTCGCTGCGAAGAAGGGTGAGCGCACGAGAAGACATCTTTTAAATCGTTTTACGGTGGTAGAGCAAATTGACTTTACGAACTCAGTTGATGTCCCCCCCCCCTCTTCCACTGACGCAGCCCTTCCATTTCCTCAATTTCTTCAGAACGCCTTCATTTCGCCTTCATTGAGAAGAAGCTAAAGTAATGGAGTCCCTGCCACGGCCTGGACGTTGTGAATAGAACACAACGAGTTTGAGATTTTTTTAAACTGTTGGAGTATGACGTTATCGAGTCAGAGTATCAAAAAAAAAAAAAAAAAAAAAAAAAATAGATTGGCGAGAGAAACGCCAAATTGCCTTTGTAATGATCGCTAAATGCATTGAAATGCAACTAAAAATAGTAAATGATTTCTTGACAGAAATATATATTTCATGTCCAATAGACTTTAAAGTCGTTTTCATTTGTTGAAATAAATAAACAAATAAATAAATAAAGACCCTAGCATGGTTCCAGGTGATAGCAACTGTGGGCTTGGTCTCCAAGCCCCCAAGCTCAAGTATAAGCCACTCTGTTCTATGTTTTTATTAAGCTGAGTGACATATTCGTTTGTCTTCGTTTTCATTGTAGCACGAACCTTACATTTACAAACCTACTGACGAGGAAATCAAGGAAAAAAGGTCTGTTTTTTAATGCTTTGACTATTTGACGATTTTCTATTAGTTATGAATGCATTATTTTCGCGTTATCGTTTCTGCGTGTGAATTCCTTGCGTGCGCATCGTAAAACGCTGGGATTAACTATACACAGTCACAACCGCGTCTAACTCCCTTTAAGCCTCTGAAAAGGAATTTTTGAAAAGGTGTCTTGACAGACCATTTCGAAAAGTACCATAATATTTCTGAAATTGCCGTTTGGGTAGCGCTTAATGTGAGTCTTACTTCTCCATATCTTTTGTGGACGATCTGCACGTGATCTGCACGTGCAATTCGTCAGTTTGCATCTAAAAAATGATTTCATTACATGTCTTGCAGATTGCGATTTTGCTACAACTGTGTTATAAACAAGTATCTTAGAGGCTTTGATAGAAAGTTAGACATATCCGACTGGCAATCAAGAGTTGCTTCATATAGCTCTATGATGCGTAAAGTTGAGCGCGATTGGAAAATGGTAAGTTCCACAACGCTGAATTACTCTGTACAAAACGACGCTTCATCTTTAACCCGACAATTTATCAAAGTTGGTACAGTAAACTCCCTAGCCTGCGAGCAAGCTATCCATTTCTGATGAGCGAAACGAGACGCGTAAAAACGCACGAGTGAGTGGTGAAGCCGAGACTTCGGGTCTTCTTTCGCGTGCTGCTCACGTGTGGCTTCTCGCGACTTTCCGATATTGAGAGCTTGCTCGCTTGACAGCTTGCTTGCTCGCCTGAAAGGCCTCAAAACGGGTTTTGCAGATAATAAAGGACAATCGGGTCCTTTGTCATTTGTCGGTAAAATTGAAGGTAAATGTCATTATAATTGTTAGTTAACCCCATCCAGATCCTCTGATGAGAACCTGATATATAAGAACCTCACTTCATTCCACCATTCTTGACCGTGTTACCGACAAACCGGAGTTCTTGTATTCGCGAGTAATTCAATGTAAAAACAAAGTACTAGTCAACATTGGCGAGTTATGGACTACTCAGAAGGGTCTGAACCCAGGAGTCATTTAGTAAGTAGGTTGAGTATGATCGTCAACAATGACATTCCTATTCAGGACTACGTTCACCCGGACGATCCTACCCAACCTACTTATGTCATGGAGTACTGTGGCCTACTGACGTCCTCGGTTTTGCATGGTGTGGCTCGTGTAGAGACTTTTGGCGGGAAACGGTTCTGTTGGTTAATGCCATGTGATTTCAAGAACGTGAGCTTTTGGGAAAAACTTGCAGCTCTGTAACTGGAAACAGTGCAGCATAAGAGACCCAAATTCGTCGCCAGGGTCCTCTCGTTCCCATCCCGGAAACGAGGCTGTGAGACACCATTTACGTTTTCAAGTATATATAGCAGCACAAAACCCCTGTAATTCTTATGAACTGTTATTTTCAGACATATTTATCGAGGACAGAATCTGCTTCAACAGGCTCAATAACATGGCAGGTAGATTTAAGTTCTTGCAATTTAGTGATTGACAGCGTTACCATAGTAGCAACAAGCACCACGTTTCAGACAGGTAGAGTGGACTGGGTGCTAAGTGGAGATGACGAGAGCCAACGGGAGAAACTTTCTGGGGGTAGGTGGTTTTATTTTCCACTGCATTTGTTAAATCGTGGTAACTGTTTTTAAATTTAAATTCAAGTGTTATTAGTGAGCTTACGCAACAGGACGGCAAAAAGAAGAGGACGGCAAAACGCTTGTGTGTGACAAACGTGAGAGGGCTACTTTTTGCATGTTTCGTCGTAATCTTTACCTAACATCACAGCTTTCTGGTCTTTTACAAAAAGATCTGTTTAAAGGAGGGTGAAGTTTGGCGGAAAGTTTTTTCAACCAAATTATTGTCAGTATTGTCACACAAGGTTTGCCGTCTTCTTTCTTCTGCCGTCCTTTTGCGTAAGTTCACTACTATTTTTATATTTATCGTTTATTCTCCTCTTACAGGACAAGAATCAACCATTTCCTCAGCTCTGAGTGGCTCCAAGACCCTCAAACTCACAGCTACCATCAGTGGCGGGAAAGGAGACGTTGCCTGGCAACACGCGCAGCTGTTTCGTCAGACCTTTGCTAGCCAGAGTGAATACCCACTTGACATTGCGGTCTTTTTTCGAGAGTCTGATCGTGACACTCATCTTTAGTTTGCGTGACACACAGAGAATTTATTAACCACATGTTCCGTCTTTAGGTTACGTTACATAGAACATCTAGCAATGTTAACAATAACAACCCTTCCTTTGTGTCGTCACGCAACGCTCTGGGATGGAGCGTTGCGTGACGACACAAAGAACGATCGTGTAGCAGAGTAGTGGGTCCCAAGTTGCCAAAATTGTGCATGCAATTGTGCAGACGGACACCGTGAGACCGGAACTACGTGGCCGTCTTTGAGAGTTGTCTTCTCAATAGAGGGTAAATTGAGAATGGCAAGGACTAACTCTTCCGGTGGGGGACTGCCATACGAAAAAGAGGGGGATACCCGTCGGAAAATTAGAATTGAACTCTTAAAAATGTGGCTTTATTCGAACCCTGAAGGTTACTACACCAACACAGTATGACGACATTCTTTGTTTGTTTATTAATTATATTATTTATAGAGATTTCTTAACGTGCATCCCCAAGCGATACCTTAATAGGTAAAAAAAAAATTGTTTTCCGTCCTGGGGCCTGTTTCTCGAAAGTCCCGGTAACTTTTCGGGGCCGTAAAGTTGTTTTATGTTTGCCGTTTTGGCATTCAAGCTCAAAGTTTCAATAATTTTGAAAATGAAACAACAAGACTATCAGGTAACGCAGCAAAATTGACGGGTTTGTGAGTTAGGAACTATGCTATACTTTTCAACAGGTTTTGACTTGAAAATTTGCCTTCGGGCCCGAAAAGTTATCGTCTCTTTCAAGAAACAGGCCCTTCAGCACTTTAAGCGTGACCAAACTATCTAATATTTCAATTGTTGACCCTTGCGCGAGGCGAGACGAAAAACGTCCCCGTCATATTCGTATGGGAGTCCTCCCACGGGTAACTCGTGGTGTCCGTTTAAGGGTGCGTTCGACTGATCATATTCCAGAATAAGAATACAGTCGACTCCCGATAACTCGAACCCTAGCCAACTCGAACCTCGCGCTTACTCGGACCAAAATCGATTTCTTTTTGATTTCCCTCATACATTGACTGTAATTTTACCCTCTGGAGCTCAAACCATGGTTTAACGCGTTACAATGCGAAAAAAAAAACGAAGTGAACCGCTGTCGAAAACATTGAATTTCTCTCAAAACAATCGTGTATTCTTTCTTTTTAAGCTTCTTTACTTTTCTCGAACTCTGTTTTCCGTTACTATATAAAACAAAACGTGGACAGTAATAAGTGCCTCGAGGGTGTGTGCCTTGTATTCCACTGTATTTGCTCTGTATAGAATAAAGGAAAAGTCGAAATAAAGATTGCTTAAGGCCACCTAGGAAATAAATATTGTAGAAATTAGCCAAGTCAGGAAAGCTAATATAGTATTAGAGGAACGTTATGTGGCTTTAAACTTATTGACAAAGTGAAAGGTATTAAGTAATTGAAGGGACCGGGTGATAGTTGTTAAGGCTTTCTTCTTGTAGAACGAACCGAAAGGAAAGAGTAGTAAAGACTAACAGCAACTAAGAGAATATAAAAATCAGTAAAAATTTTAAATATAGTTTTCCGGTCAAAAACCGGGGTTTTAAAGGGTAGTTGTCTCAGAAAAATTAAAATGATTTTACAACCCCGTATGCTGTTGTTAGACTGTGTAGAGCTTTCCGAGCGTGTGAGGCGCAGTCAGTTTCCTTGTTTCGTGAAACGTTCGTTCCGCCAGCTGGAGACTTGTGCATTCTCGTTACCAGAGCGTCGGATCTGTAGGTACTTTTGGTCACTTATGACGGACGCGGCTAGAATAAGCTCAGGATTTGTTTCATCTTGCCAGCTAGGGGAGCCAGCCGCGCCCAGCCACGCAACGGTGTCCTGTCCTTGTATGTCTTGTATCGTTCTGCCTGTCACCCCTTTTACTCAGTAACCCCTCCCACTACATGTATGAAACAATCAGACTTTACTTATCTGTTGGTTTTATCTACTGGGGTGCAAAGAGTCGGTGATTCTCTCATAGGATTCTGTCGGGATTTCTCAGAACAAATAATACCACCCAAAAGTACTGAATGCTAACACCCAGGATTAAGATTCTGTGAACCTGTACAATACGATCTGCTATGGTAAAAAGCAGAGTTACCAGGATACAAAAGTCGTTTGTTATGTGACGTTGGTACACACCCCATAAATTATTTCCGACGAGACTTTATATGTCTGATGTTTTTGTTAGTGCGATATTGGTGTCTTGAACTGAGTTGGATGCACGAAGACGCCCGTAACTCTCCGCAATATAACTTCGTAAAAGGTGAAGTTTATTCGCTCATATTTTGCAAATGAGATCATTCTTAGGGACTTTTTCCTGTCTTCTTCTTCCATTTCCGAAATTATTTGATACAGTAACGGATTGTAAATTCCTGTTTCACGGTTCTCGCTTCTTGTTTCACGCTTCACAAGGCGTCATGACGTCATTAGGGCGCGAGCTTTGTATTCGGCTGAGAGTGGACGAGACCTTGAACAAACACGCTGTCGGGACAAATGTGAGAATTTGTTTGTTTTTACGCTTCCTTTCATCCTGTCAACTCTTCTGGAATTTGCAATCATTTACATTCTGTTGATTGAAGCAACAAGGAAAGTGCTTTTTTATGTTCTAACAAGCTTTCACGGTTTCACAAAAGTTTATTGGAGCCAATATCGAATGACCTTTCGTTTTACGCATCGAGCATCTTGCTGCCGGACGAGGCTGAAAGCTTTAACTTAATTTTTGATCGCTTTGAGTGAGTTGTTAATTACGTTGGGGATTCTAGGGACACAATTTGGTACCAAAACTGTTTTGGTAATGGATTAGATGTGTACAAAACCAAAGTTGATGATCTCATGGTGACAATTTCAACGTGTTCGGGGCCGGAGATTAAGGACTGTTACATTTGTGCTGTATTTTTGTTGTTTACGACCTCAAGTACCATTTTAATAGATAAACCTCACCGCAAGAAATTTCAACGCATTCCTTCTTCCGCAAAATAGATTTGTGTACACGGGCAACTTCATCATGTAACCTGGTGTGTGCAATTTAATAAGCTGGCGTTTCCTTCAAGATGATCAAGGCTTCTATTTTGCGGGCGGGAGCTGTAAAGCAATTAGTGTTAATAAGCTTTTTATATTGGGTATAATGGCTGACAATGAAGTGACTGAAGATGAGGCGACTGAAAGAAGCACTAGTGTTACAATTCTTGTTGAGAATGAAAGCCCCTTTTCTAGCGATGTGTTGGAAGAGAAATCTCGCTCCTCTTCTATCCCTTGTTCCGGACAAAGTTCTCTGTCTAACTTGAGAACTGGAGAGAAGTTTCGAACCTTGAAGCGGCGATCATCGGTGGAAAACTTTGGACAATTTGGGTTTTTGGTCCCTGCATTAGCCCTTTTTCCACAAGCTGATGGGGTGAGTTTTGTTTAATTTGAGTCCTAAGTCTTTGGTTACTAGTAAGTTGCCGAATTCCAAAACAGGTGACTAGACAGATGTGAGTGTCAAAAAGTGATCATTCAATTTAACCTCGGGTGACAATTATTTTGTGATTACATTTGTATTTCTTTTGCGTCAAACATATGAGGTCATATACAAGATATTATGGTTCGGTTGTCACTTGCATCTTAAAAATTACCATCTTGTTTTCAACCTCGAGTTGACGTCCTGAAAAGCAGTTTTTAAAATATTAATAGTGCAGCATGCATTCCTTATCAACGGTTGCTAAGGAAAGTTGTGCAAATTTTATTAGAAGAAAGGTCTGAGTTTGGTGGGTTTTCCTTGTGATTTATGGCAGTACAGTATTGTATCGATCAAATGCCACCCTTGAATAAGCACTGGCATAAATTAAATGTTGCATATGGAAGCAAGAATTACCGATAATCACCTGCCTCATTTATATTCAACACCCACTCGGAAAAATACCGTTTTTATTCAGGATCATAAGAAAAAACTTGATACGACTTTGTAATGTACATCATCCAGACAATTATGATTCTCTCTCAGCAAGAGAAGCAAGACATTGGAAGTTGTTTCCAAATAAAGTGATGCTAAAGATTATATGCTAATTTATGATGAACCTCTATCAAGTCGGCCAACCTCCATCAAGTGGCTACCTGCCAGTACCCTGAGGGTGGCCGCTTAATGGAGGTACAACTGTATAAGAAGTGAAATGGTCAGTGTAATGAGACATTTTTGTATATACTTAGACTGATGCACTCACAAAGCAGTTTGGAGATTTACAAGGTTCACACAGAGAATTAAAGTTAGCAGCCGCTCACATTGATGATGCGTTAAAAGGAAGGTAAAGATTAAAGCTGCATGGTTTGTCAAGTGCCAGATGGTTTATAAACCAGCCATCAGTATAGTCTAAAAACTTTAATTTCTGTTTTATCTTAGAGGAAGTTATGGAAAAGCTCGCTCATATTTTAAGCCTCGGTTAGCCAAAAGGTATGATTCTGTGCATGGAAAATTATTTGTTTGTTGTTAGTTTTCAGTTTTGTCTGTCTAAAATTTGCTCTGTTCTCTAGGTGTTTTGATATTCTGGACAACCCTTGGTTCCGTCGAGCTGTCATCTGCAATTCTCTGATACATTCCTTCCTCATTTTCTTTGAGCCTCCAACTATAAATGTGTTAAGGTAGGAAGAAGTGTTTGTGCTGCAGGTAAAATCTATTCTTGGGTTAATCCAGAATTTCTTTCGTCTCCTGTGAATAATATTATATAGGGCTATGTCCCCAAGTTAGAGTTGCGTCAACCACAGGGATCCCACCTGGGAAGGGACTTACCTAAACCTATTCTTTGCTCCTCCCTCCTGCATGGGATTTCAGCTTATAGATATGTTCACATTACATCTAATAATCCCTTGAATTTTTTTAGGTCAATTTGAATTTAATTGTGGTACATGGTGTGTCACAGCAAGTACTTTACAAACAGTTCGTACATTAATGTGCAGGTTATACATCATTGTCTTGATGTGTAAATGTTGTTCATGTTAAATATGTACATGTTGTATGTTTATGAGTCTATATCTGGTTCAATGGGAAAAATAACCTTGTCTCTCTACAGTATCTACAGATAATTAAGTATTGGTAAGTTAATGTTGGTGTGTTTATCAAAAACATTTTCACCATCATCAGTAGTTAATGTTATGGACTATTTTTTTGTTGGTTTCGTGTTTAGATGATATTAGATGTTGAAAATTTGGATTCTTTAGCCAAATCTGCTTGTTTCTTGCAGTGTTCATCCCATGGTGTTTGCCCTTAATCTTTTCTGCATTTTGCTGTTCATCTTTGATGTTGTGGTGCACATTATATTTCTAACGTGGCCTGTATTTTGGTCCAGAAGAGCTGAAGGAGGACTGTGGAATGGGTAATTTTGACTTTTGACTCAATTTGGGAAATATTAAAGTAGCTTACCCCTTCCACCTTTCTGAAATTAGCTCTCCCAGATTTCTATTGAAAGAAGCACCAAGGCTTTGGTAGTTGCCTGGGGGGGGGGGGGTGTACTTCCTTATAAGAGGCTTATGGGGATGTGCCGCTGGATGGGGTTACATTTTCATGACTGGATTGACTATAATGGGGTTGCATTTCCATTAGAGTTACTAGAATGGGGTCACACATTTTCAGATTTTTTGGGGTAAGACAGTTCTTCATATTTTGGCTCTGCTGTTGTATTCACCCTGCATGATGTCATTAGTGACTGCACGTACAGACAGTGAAAACCCCAATATGACGAGGTGTTGGGGGACTAGTAAATTGTGTTTGTTATAACGGCAAGCCAAGGGTATGTTACTTAGGGTCCCACCTTATACATTTCACTGAAAGTGATCTAAAGAAAATCATTTGTTTTTCTTGGGTTGTGTTTTAGATCCTTTTAACTTGCAGAGTGAATGGTGGCAACTTGTAAGATGATCCTACCTTTTGAGTCTGTGGATGAAACCTTTTGGAGTAATCATTTACTATGTATAATTTTCAATGAAAATATGACAAGAAAAGAAGATTTGATGATGTTATTGTTCCTGTTAATATTTCAGGGTGGAATTTGTTCTTGTCTGTTGTTTCACTGTGGACTTTATATTATTACTGGCATCTAGATTTTCTGAAGTGGTAGGTAAAATACTTATTATAAATATAGTGAGCATTCTACTTACATGGCACTGCTTAATTTGTCAGCCTTCAATTTTGGCTAGAGTAGTTTTCAATGTTAATTTTGTTTCATTTCCTTTTTTTCTCTCCCCAGTATATACCACAGATTTTTAGATCCCTCAGATTAGCTCTTATTTTGTGCAAAGTCAAGAATATCCGTCATATCTTTAATGTAAGTGCAGTTAAGTAAATTTTGCATCGTCAGGACTAGTGAACTATTGTATTTGTCTTCAAGATTTCCTTGCCGAATAATTTTATCTCAAGACATCAGTAGTATTAACTTGATTGAAATGTATGCACTCTTGTTTTGCAGGTATTACTTACAATAGGATTTAAACTTTCAAAGGTACCCGGTTTTTTAGTAGTTAAATTAAAGT
Organism: Porites lutea; assembly: GCF_958299795.1. Lineage (NCBI taxonomy): Eukaryota > Metazoa > Cnidaria > Anthozoa > Scleractinia > Poritidae > Porites > Porites lutea. The sequence goes on from NC_133214.1 coordinate 1,025,227, forward strand.
TACATCTATCCTTTTAACCTTCTCAATACCTCTCCCAATATTGACCCCACCCCATCCCCCTATAAAAATCTCCCATACATCTTTGGAATGTCAATTTACTGCTCTTGACCCTGTAGCGTAAAACGTTTTGTAATATTCTGCTTTGTTTTTTCCTTCTCTAGTTATTTTTTATAATTCTAGTATTTGTTCTATTATTTGCCTCTGTTGGAGTCCATGTTCTTATGGATGCGTATGACTGTAATGGACCATTAGGAAATTCATCTTCCACAACATTTCACCATGGGTAAGACCTAGCATTGCAAAATACAAAAGCCGTTAGGCGTCACAAGGATTTCTGATTTTCAAGATCTATCGTCTCAGTAGTTAAAACTGCAACACAGTAGGGGTCTTCATAACTACCTCCGAGAGGAAGTCAGGGATGGATGGATCCATGCAGATGCTCATACTTGAAAAAGCTAGCTTGATGATAGAAAACGAGATTGACTAGTCACTAAGTTTTGGTTCAGTGTGGCGATTTCCAAGGGTTGCTGGATTGAGGCAGAGCTTCCTTTTCTTCAAACCAAAGGAGGCTCGCGGGTTGTTTGTGTTTTCAAAGGCCAATAAAAGTAGATTTTTTTATAGCGTAGTTGCACTGGGCAGATTCAGATGTCTTAGTTCCCCTTTGGAAACATTGACACCCAACTTTTTAAAGTTGTCTGTGTCTTTTTTTACTTCCCTTATCTCTATTATTTTATTATAGTCAAAGTGTTCCTTGTTTTGTGGAAGATGAAGAAAAGGTTTACAAAGGGTAGGAGTATTTAAAGAGTTTTCTTTATCTGTGGTCTCTTTTTGTCATATTGATTTGAAAGTTTCTCTAACAGTCGTGATGACATATTTTATTCTTTTATTCTAGGGCATTCAACCATGTTGCCTTTGCAATGTTAAGACTTTTTGTCCTCTTGTCGACTGAAAATTTCCCGGTTAGTACACTGCGTAACAAGTATTATCACTTTTATTTTACTGAATTAGCTGCCAGGAAATCATAGACTTCTCCTTCAAATTGAAGCTTCTGCTTTTTATTCACTGGTGATATTTTTAGGTACTGTTCTCGGAGCAAAAAAGTTTAAACAAATTCAACTAAGCTATGTAATCGAATGTCATTCATTTTACGTCGCTGTTGAAGTTTGAGAGATTCGAACGAAATATTCAAATTTCTCTAATTTTCCTGAGTTTGAGTTTGAGTTGAATTAGTTGTTTCTCTTGGGTTTTTGCCAGAGCAGAATAACAATCTTTTCGCTAATATTCTTTACATTTTCTTAAAGAAGGGTGTTAGAACAATAAATTTTTCTATAAAGAAAGAAAGACAACCTTTCAAGTGACCAGATAAATTTTGGCAATTTCCTCTCTTGCTGTAATTTCCATCTTTTTCATCTTCCTTTTCCTGATTTTCCTCATCTTCACAGGAGGTGTTGCTTCCAGCTCTTAGGGTACATCCGGGATATTTTGTTTATTTTGGTGAGTACATAAAATGCAACTCCTTCAAGTGTTCCAGCCCTTACGTACCCTTATGGGGCTGTCCCGAACTTGAGGCTGTTTTCTGGGCTATCCATACTAAGCCAATCCGGTATTGGCTGAAAGTGTGTTTAATTTCTCTTCAGGATTGTACGTATTTGTTGGAGTGTTCTTCTTAACGGCGATTCTACTGGCCATTGTGGTGGACAGCTATTGGTAAGTGTTGCCGTTATTACAACCAACACCACAATCTTTGCGTTTATCATCGTAACTGTTTAAGATCATCATCATCATCATCATCATCATTATCATCATCATCACCACCACCACCACTACCATCATCATCATTAACACCACCACCACCACCATCATCATCATCATCATCATCATAATCACCACCACCACCACCACCACCACCATCACCATCATCATCATCATCATCGCTGCCATCGTCATCTTCATTAACACCACCACCACCACCACCACCATCACTATCATCATCATTATCATTACTATTTCTACCACCACTGTTATCATCATCACCACCATCATCCTCATCATCATCATTATTATCGTCATGGTCATCTTCATCACCACCTACATTATCATTTTCATCGTTATCATGGATCAATTTAGGTTTCCGGAAGCTGCCCACCTACCCCTCCCCCAACCCAACATCTTGCCCTAAGTGAGAAGTAAGTGTTAATGTTGACTTAGGGAAGGGGTAGGTGGGCAGTTTCCCGGAAACCTAAATTGATCTGTTATCATCATGCTTTGTGGTCATGATCATCCTGTTTTGTGGTTTGAAATAAGAGATACTCTCTTTTGGTTTGAAAACAGGATGAGATAAACGATTGAAAAACCAAAGGTGCATCAGCATCGGGAACAGATGTAGGAAAATTCTTTTTAACCACCTTGAAATCTGTTTCTATTGCCTTTCTGTCTGGTGGAAACCAAACAAATTGCCTTAAACATCAACACAGATGGATGCTCGATCGTTAAGCACACTAAATTGTTTTTCTCTGTTTCTGTATCTTGACTTCAGGGTTTTTTCTAAGAAGCATGTTAAGAAAGAAAGATCCAGGGAACGAGCTGAACTGGCAAAAGCTTGGAATCTTTTAGATCCGTTAGGAAAGGGTGAGTTTCATATTCTTCATTGAAATGCACCTCTGGAAGATCCTGGAGTGTTATTGTTTTGAGATAAAATGGCAGCAACACACCTCATTCACACTTTAACAGAGAGGGTGGAAAACGGTCGACTCGCCTATGTTTTTGGTAGTTTGGTACACTGCGGGGCAAAAACTGAACTGAAATACTTGAAGCTAATTGTTTGTGCATGTTTTAAAAACAAGGAGGGCACAACTAATTAGCTTTTCTAACAAGACGTTCAAAATTAAGTAGGTGATAAAATGGTTTAAAATGAAAAACGTTAGAGAGTACTGCTTTTAACTTAATTTACTTCATTTATTTTTGCCAGGAGCCTTAAGTATTAATGACGAGAAATTCATTAAGCTTTTTCAACTTTTAAAACCAAAGGTAAGATTCCTGTTAAGTCATAACTAGTAACTGCTTCATCACAATAGTAAATTAAACTGAGCAAGCGTCTTTGGGAAGGAAATACCAGTTAATTACGAGAGTCTGCTTAAGGGATTAACCATCTTGTCCGCATGGTCTTTTTGTTGCATATGCATCTCGTCTGCATCGTATCTGAGTTATGTTTTAGTACTATCTCTATGCTTTTTGCTTCGTATCTGTGTATCTGTGTATCTGTATAGTTTTTAGTCATACCTGCGTCGTATCTGTAACGTATCTGAATCGTGTCTTCATCGTATCTGAGTCGTGTCTACATCGTATCTGAGTCATAAGCGCGTCGTATCAGCATCGTACCTGGAGCCATTTCTGCATCGCATCTGAGTCGTATCTGCATAGTACCTAAGTCCTGTCTGCATCACATCACAGTCATATTTCTAACCTTTATGTATCGTATCTGGAACATATCTGTATCGTACATAAGTCGTACACGCTTCGTATCATAGTGACATCTCTATCCTATCTGGAACTAATCTGTGTCTTGTCTGCGTTGCATCTGAATCGTATCTCTTTCTTATCTCCTTTATTAATCTTTGTCGTATCTGCATCGTGAATGAGACTTCCCTGCATCGTATCTGTATCGTTTCGGAGCCATATCTGTAACGGATCTGAGTCGTGTCTGTAGCGTATCTTGGTCATATCCTCGTCGTATATGCATTGCACTTGTGTGATTCGTGCATCGCATATGAATCATTGTACGTTTGTCTTATTTGTATCGAATGCAGAACACATCTGTATGTTATCTGCATTCTTGTGAGTCATTCCCGCGTCGTATCACACTTATTTCTCTGTCCTGTTTGCATCATATCTACATTACATCTGATTCATAACTGAGTCGTTTCTGAGTGATATCAACATCGTATCTGAGTCATGCATGCAACATATCCACGGGAAACCTGCAAATCATCTGCATGGTACGTGAGACAAATCTGTAACGTATCTGAATTATACCTGCGACGCAAGTGCTTAATTAGTACACGACTCATATCTGCCTCATATCGTCGTATATCTGCATCGTTTCTGTGGCTGACTAGTCCCCAGTCGTTTCTCAGTCTCTTATTAATATGAACAGATCTTAACGCGAGAAGCGCTGTAAAGGGGAGCGCAAGGGTTGGTGAGAAGGAGGAAAAGGGGGAGATTCTCCCTATCGTTTTCTTTCTTCCCATCATCCCTCGCGCTCCTCTTGGTCACGCTTCTCGCGTTCTATTGCTCGCGTGCAATTAGAGACCACTAAGGACTAGTCAGTTTCTATCATACTGTATCATAGTCGTCTTTACGTCGTTTCTTTATGTTGTACCAGACTGCTTGTTACTGGCATTATATCGACATCGTATCCATAACGTATCCACTTTTGTTTATCCTCTTTGCTACTTAGGTGCTATCCTCCTTCCATTTTTTTTCCTCAGAATTCAGAACCAGAAAACTTTATGCTAATTGAAATGCTGGATGCTAATGAGGATGGAGAGGTCGATTCATTTGAGTGGACCACTATGCTGAGTCAGGTAACGTTTTTATACACTCAAGGGTACCCTGGAAGGGTATGCCCATCTTTTGTCTAATACGACACTTGTATCGGATCTTGCTCAGTGGCTTAACTGCTTAACAGGAAAATCAGTCCTTAGTACGTTCATGATTATAAACATTTCATTGGTTTTAGATTTCTAAGGTTTCATTTTTTAATGTTAAATTTTACTTGGCAGGTTTTAAGCCTCGAATTTGAAGATGATGAAGATCTATTACTACTTGATGAAACCGTGAGTCAGCGTTCTGTACTGCGCGGGGTGTGCAATGTGACGTGTTCTTCCACTTTCCTGATCCTGTGGGGGGATTTAAGTCTTATAAACTTCTATGCGTGTGTCTATTGTCGCAAAGGGGTGTTAAGATTGCTTTATGCTTGTGCGTTGTGACTGGTTGACATAACACGCGTCATCTTCTGAACCAGTCAAGAGTGATTACAAAAACTGGAGAACTAAAGTTAAAAAAAAACTAGAGAATTTCGTGCGCGCCTGTTTCCTTACCTAACCCAGGTACTTTAAAGTATCAACGAATTTAGACTTGGAACTGCTGTGGAAGAATTAATTCTACACAGTATTTCAGTCAAATCTTGCCTATCAAATTATCGGGATGCAGTATGAATTCTGCTTATTAATATAACGCACGTGATTATTTTGCAGCTTGGTCTTTCAAAACGGATGATCAGGATCAGAGAGGCTGCCAAGTTTCTTACCGAGGTACACTGTTTCCCTTATTTATTTGTTGTATAACTATCCATATTTTTCAGCAAAGTGCTCGAATTATTTTGGTGTCTTGATGAAGTAATGATTTATGGTCGTTTATATGAAAGCTAAGGGAGTATCTTTCCCGTTATGATGCTGTAGAAGGTGCCTCCTACTATTAATACTGTGGTGTGACTATTGAAATAAAAGCCACTGAGCTTGCTCTGCGTTACCAGTCCAGTTTTAACGTCAAAGTGTGACCATCAAGGAAGGTTTTAGGAGTTACTGTATTGCAGTATTTATTGCTCGTTTCTCTTGTTTTCAGACTGAAGTCTTCTCACATTTCATCCTGCTTCTTATTATTTTACACTGGTAAGAAACATATGTAAAACCCGCGTATGTATTTACTCTGGCCAACAGAGCGGATAAAGGTTGGCTCGTTTCACCGCCCAACCTTTATCCGCCCTGCTGGCCAATCACAACAGGCGCTGCCAGTAAGAACCAATCAGAACTGAAAGCTGATACGTGCATCCGTTGGCAAGCGCGGGAAAACGGCCGCGTAACTATTTGTTGGGCCCATTATCCGTACACTGGTCTGCAACTGCCTAATGGCCATAAAAGTCTGGTGAATGGCTGCGAGTTTTTAGTTTGGTTCGAAAGAATTGTAGTATAAATAAAGTGTGGGTCAGGCGGTTTGCACTGAAGTTGACTTTAAAAATCTAAGACACTGTCAGGTTTCTTTGCAGGGAACCGGAGGTTAAAATAAGCTAGGCGTGTTGCTTAGTGTATCAATTCTGTCATTCTGAGTAATGTCAGTTTTACTTATGAGTTGCTTTTGGCTTTATAGTCTTGGGTTGCCCGTAATTTCTCTAGGTAATTTTTCGTTTTTTATTCATGATTGTTCACAGTATTCTCTTTGCCTTCAAATGGAAAGGTGAAAGTCTTGAGGTCGAGTTAATTGTCCAAGGTAGGTCAGCATATTATTTACTGTCCTTCCCTTTTTCAGCTGTCAGGGTCGGCCAAGGGAACAAATAGTCTCTTACTGTCTTACACTACGTTAATTGTGTGATCACATAACACTCCTTCCTACTGAAGAGCACTTCGTGACAACACAGAAAACGCTATGTTAGAGAGGGGCAAAAAAAATGTCCTACAGTTTGGCGTTGTACGGTGTGGCGTCCATTACCATCAGCAACGTGTCAGTGTCACGGCGCCATAGACTTCTAGATTGTTTTTCTTGCGAAATAGGCCATTTGCAGCTAGCCATTCACATGGTACAAAACCGCCATGCTGGAGAGCAAAAGTCACACTGGGACAAGACAAACAAAAGGCATACATAATTTTAACTGGTAATTTCCTTTGTTTGTCTTGTCCCAGTACGACTTTTTCTCTCCAGCACGGCAATTTTGTACCACGTGAATGGTTACCTGCAAAGGGCCTATTCAGGCTGCGTGAACACACCTCTGCACCATCCGATAAGACAGTTGATATTCTAGCCTGCGAACAAGCTCTCCATTTAAAGGATGTCGTGAAAAGTCACGCGCGAGGATAACGCGAAAGAGACGAGAGAGCGAGAGGCCGCTAGCCAATCAGAGAGCTTGCTCGCAAGGTATTAAACTTTTTGAAAGAGGTCCTGTTACATTCTATTCGTTGGTCTTGACTTGTTTTGATGGAAATCCTACTCTGCTATGACTGGCTGCGAGTTTTTTGGCGGGAAAACTGAATCTATAAATAGCCTATTGGCTAAATATTTCCCACACTGTGACCCAAGGCTTCTATACGAAATGGCGGTCGGAGCGATGGGCTGCTGTTTGTGATTCTGGTGTTCAGTCCATACCTCGCTTATTACCTATTCCCATTTTTTCATTTTTATTTATTTATTTTTTGTTAATTTCTTGCTGCAGTGACTAGAAGCATAATAGTAACAATATTCTTGGTACGTATATTTCAGTATGTCAAAGGTATTTTAAGGTTGGTAAGACAATGGTTTTAATGATGGCTGTTTCTCCAGGCTGGTGGGGATGATTATAAGTGTTGGATATCTCGTAGGCGATAGCTTGCGTCACAGGCGCAAAATATGGAAGGGTAGGAGGGGATAAAAGGGCAACAGGGGAAAAAAGATATAAATCAATCCCAGGGGGCACCTGTTTGAAATACGTTAGTTTTGTGGAACACCCTAGGTTAATGTAGGGTCATATAAACATAAAAACAGGTATCACTTCAAAGGCCCAGTTGTGAATGCAAATATGACTTCAAGATTCGGGCCTGAGTTTCTTGCAATTAAGTCTTATTTTAAAAGGGTTTGAAAATTTTCACGTTCCCTGTCTGGAGACGGGTTAAGGCTGAACGTCTGCACAAAGAAATTCCCGGAGGTATTACGTTGCCATTACTTGAGGGTGCAAAGACATAGACAAATGTTCACTGCTTGAATACCATATAGTTAATTAATATGGCCCTTAATATGGTAGTTTTTTAGAAAAGGATATGAGCTGTATTATTATTTTTTCATTTTACAGTTTGAAGGCATAATGCGAATTTTAGCGGTTGGCAAACAAATTATAGAACCTCTCGAGATTATGGATCTATTTTTGGTGAGCAGTTTCTACATAGAGAATGAAGAATCAACTATTTATAAATTAGGATGAATTTATTGCTCAGTAATGAACAAAATATTTGAAACCTGCCCTTTCGGCAGTATGTTTATTTTTATTTCTCTTTATTTTAGACGGCCCTGGCTTTTTCCTCAAACTTCGTGTGGTACACCAGATATCCTGACTTTTTTTGGTTTAGAAATTACGCAACTACAATATCAAGCCTCGCTGTATTCTGTCGACTACCTTTCAACAACAGACAACTCAAGCAAGCGGTTTCTATCTTCCTAAGAATTGCACCCATTATGGTGGATCTTCTGTGCCTGTTAGGAATTATTGTGTAAGGTTATAGACTGTTCACATTCCCCTAGTTTTTCGCATGATCTTCAGGATCGAGCGCTTACCGTTCCGGGCGACCATCTTGGTTTCATATGAAACTCGTCCAAGATGGCCGCCCATAACGTAAAGCGCTCAATTTCGACGACCTTACGGAAAAATAGGGGAGTGTGAACCGTCTAATAAGATTATTTTCTCCCATTTTTATAGCTTTAACACTTTTACTTTTAATTCATGTCGAGTGTTTGTAATGTGTCAGTGACTATGTGAGAGACCTCCTAATTTATCCAAGCAATAGAACAAACTGCCTTGGGTGCGTCTACCGATCAGTAACTAACTGATGAGTTCATCCATCATCCTTGTTGTTGTTGTTATTGTTGTTTCTGTGTATTTTTTACGCTTGTAAATCGGTAGAAATATCGAGCTATTGCTCGCTTAAAGTAACTCTAGTTTACCGCTGTTTAATTCTTATAAATTGGTTTTGACCAGTCAGAGCGCATACATGATTTCGGTTATTTTACAAACCAGCTATTTTGAAAGCTCGCACCTAATCAAAGTCCATCACCAGTATATTTCCATAACCTTTTTTTAAAATTTTTTATAGAAACAGGTGAGGTTCGAAGTAGTCAAAGGGTAACTTTCTGTAAAACCCAGGTGCCTGCCCTTGCTTTTTCTTAAGTCTGTTTTTTTACTTGTATCTAATGAACTTGCAGGTATTTGATAGCCAGTGTAGGAATGGAGTTATTTCATGGCGCGCCCGAGACAAGTGAGGGACACATGTATCTTCCGGCTTGTGGCCTGGGATTTCAAACGTTTTGGTATGTACTTGAGACCCATCTTAACTATATGATAACTCTTCAAACTTGGACGACTCAAGTCAACTGTTAATTATGATAATTATGCCTCTTAATTCCTCTCCCAAAATTGATTATGATAATTATGATAATTTATACACGTTGGTTCTGCTCCAGTAATTAGTTGTTATGATAAATATGATCATAATTATGGACAAATAATTATCATGATTTAGAACTTTGAAAAATGAAAAAGCTCTGGAATATCAAAGCACAATGAGGATTTTTCCAGCCTGTTCAAAATCCAGGCAAATTGTAATAGATACCGGTCAGAGCATTGTTCTATTGAAAGGGAAAGCCAAAGTGTGGTTGTGGTAATCTTCTGATTACCTTCAAGTTAATTCTTTTTATTCCTCTCCCAGGTGTTCCGTCCTGATTCTATTTCAAATGGTAACCACGAGCAACTGGCACGAAATCATGAACTCGGTGAGTCATGTTCAACGTTTGCAAGTTTGTGTCTGGTACAAAACTAGCCGCCCTCCCAGTCTTGTCTAAATGGTTTCGTCGACTAGGGGATCCATTTGATAAATTAGGGAGTTTTAGCAACGACGACGAGCGACGGCGACGAGAACGTCAAATAAGCAATACTATAGGTTTATTGAGCAAAACAACAAGTTTGCAAGTCATCATGCTTTTTTGTACTTTCTTTGCCGTTACTGTTCGACTACGCTGTGGAAATGCCTGATTTCTTGTTTTGTGAAGGACGTGAACCCTGTGAAGGCAACGACTTTCTTGTTCTTTTCCTGAACATCGATACAATCTTTTAGTTTTCAACTCCAGCGAAAATTGCCAAGATTTGACGAATTGAACGACATGTAATAGGCGCGAAGTTTAAAGCAGGGCGACTTCACTTTTGAAGTGACGTTTCTGTAGCCGTCAACGTCATTGTGGCTTAAGCTCCCTATTACTCACGCACGACGCACAGTTTCTTGGATAACGCTTCAAACGCCAGACGCCACTTTCTTCAGAATCTAAGTGCTCTGTATATGTCTTTTCCAAATTGATTTTTATTTCTTCTATCTGTTGTATAAAACACTTCCCTGTTGACTTTCCTTTTCATTGATTTGTGTTTTGCTAGGTAATGGAAGCCACTGGAAATAACTGGACCAGTCTTTACTTTGTTGCAGCATATATTCTGGTCAATATGGTTGTCATGAAGTGAGCTTGGTCGTTAATTCGTTGTACACTTAGCCTGCGAAAACATCCGTTTCTCCTCGCTCTTCGCCGATGGGGACGTTTCGCGAAACGTCCCCAGCGGCGAAGAGCGAGGAGAAACGGATGTTTTCGCAGGCTATTGTACACTGTGTATTTAACTCATAGTAAAATGACGACGGCTACCACGTTTTCCCACCAAAATGACGCTGATTCACGTGCACGCACAACTAACAGTTAAGAAAATCTTGTCCTCGTAGTCCGCCTGTCGTCCTCGTTTTAGAATCCAAAAGTCTCTATTGTTTTGTAAAGCGCTATAGTGCTGTTTGAAGTGAATTAAGCGAAGTCGGTATTTTTTACTCAAACGAACGTATCTCACCCGTGCTAATTCATGTTTTATTTGTTTCAGTTTGTTTGTAGCCATTGCAATTGAAGCTTTTAACAAACTCGGGACATTGGACGAAGATCCGCATCAGCTTAGACCCCACATAGAAAGGCAGTCTTCAGAACAGCGACCTCCCACGGTTGATGTATGAACCTTTTTTCTTTCATTCTCTTCACGAAAAAAGATTCTTGGGGTGGAGAATGTTTCTTCTTGTTTTTTTCCTTTCTTGCCTTCTTTCCTGTTTTTCTTCTCTTACTTCTCCCTACCCCTCCCTCCCTCCCTCCCCCGGTTCCTCTTTTTGTCCTCCTCCCATCTTCTGGTAATGCTCTAAAGTCAATCATTCCAGATTACAAGTAATTTACGCACTGAGTATTTTTATTTAATCCATGCTTCTCTTTGTGAGAGATAACTGAATTTTAGAGTGGAAAATTTATATCAGCGCGTGAATTACCGCTTTTGCGGATTAATAACGTAAAAGTAAAAAGTTTGAAATGTCATCCTTCAAAGACAAACACAAGGTCACAGATTTGTTGGTACAGAGTTAATCTCATGAGAGTAGCACTGGTGGGACATAAAAAGAGATTTTATTTTTTTTAAATTTTTTATAAACGGTGCCGAAAAAACTGAAACCCTTACCTTTGAAATATCATTTTCGTTGGACTGTTGGTTGTAGACACTATAGCCGTGTGTAGTAGTAACGTTTATCTTTTATGTTATTATAGGCTTCAGCAAAACACCATGCTGTTTATATGATTAGCAGTGTAGCAAGCAGTTTATTTGGAAGCGTAAGGGTGAGTTCAAAAGGACCGTTTGTTGAGCTGGTAACCCTGTTAGCAGAAGTCACAAGAAAAACGTGAAACGGTTAATAACTTCCGCCTCCAAAATACAAACTTTTGCTGGTAGTTTAAGTCAACAGAGAGGTGGAGAGGAAAAGTTTGTTTCGTAAAGGCAAGGTGAAAGAGTGGCAAGTTTTTAGGTGTTTCAAGAGGAAATTCATTTGCAGACATTTGTGTCCTTGTTGCAGGTCGACCAAGTTGCAGAAAGAAGGCAATCCCTGGCAGCTGTAGAATCTTTAAACGTGAGAAGGGGTACATTAAAACGTGGCTCCATTGCGAAGGTAACGCTAGTGTTTTATTAGCTTATGACAAGTTAAGTGCTCTTTTCATGCAGTCAGTATTGCATCATACCTAGATGTTTGCATTATTTTTTGTTCATTCAGAATAGAAGACCTTCAATTCCAGAGGAGAAGGCCGAGGAAAATGGCAAGGAAGAGGTAATTTTGATGAATTACAGAGTCCGGTGTTCGTTATGTTTGTTATAACGATGATAGTGTAGATGCAGTTTTTTTTTATGACGGTGTTGATGATGATTATTGTGACTTTGCTGATTGTTATGATGATGATGATGGTGGTGATAATGATAGTAATCACAATGGTGGTGGTAATGATGTTAATGATGGTGACAGTGCTAGTATTGGTGGTGGTGATGATGATGATGATGGTGGTGATAATGATAGTAATGACGATGGTGGTGGTAATGATGTTAATGATGGTGACAGTGCTAGTATTGGTGGTGATGATGATGATGATGTAAATAAGGACGATAGTGACACTGGTCGTGATAAATAATTATATGGATGATAATTGTGTCGTTGATGATACCTCATATTGTTTACAAACCCTTTAATTCAATACAGGATGAAGTTTTTGAATTTGAAAAGGATGAAGTTGGTGAAGGCAAGGGCGACAAGGTACAAAGTCTTTTTATATTTGAGTGTTCGTTAAAAAGTTTTTGTGTTGTATTAGTGACGTTTTTTCTGTTTTAGCGTGAACGTGTTCTAAAGAAACGAATGAAGGAGAAAAAACAAGCGAGGAAGAGTATGGCAAATGCCGAACAAAAAGTGCGCGTGGTCACTACGTTTAGAGGACTAAGAGATAATGATTTGGATTTACAAGTGGGTGATGAAGTCACTGTGTTTTTGAAGGTAAGCAGAACTTTAATTTATGACTACGATATAATTGTGGTAAGATTAGGATATATATAGCTGAGGTGTGACTGTGGTTCATTGCCTCGGTATGTCTGTGGTACATAGCTTTGGTATAACTGTGCTACATACTACACCTGTGGTATGACTATAGTAACATAACTGTGGCATGATGTGGTGTGAAATGTTTTCAAATGTTCGATTTACTTATTAACACTTGCACGCCACTCAAATAATCACAACTATCACATTTGTCTGAATATTATTCAAATTTTTATCGTAGAAAGATGATTGGTGGCAAGGCCGTTGCAAAAACAAAGTCGGTTGGTTCCCTGGTAAGGATGTATAAGACACAGTTTAATTGCTTAAGTGGCAACCAGACTGTATTACCTACAGGTACTGTAGATAGTGAATAGTGTATACCACGTGTCATTCATCTTGAATTCTTCTCTGTGTTAACCCTCCTGACCGCTTGCAGTTGAGAGATTTGTCAGGGATTCTCTCCTCCACAAAAGTTTGCCCACAAGCTAACTATAAAAAAAAGAAAGGACAGTTTTATTCCCAGATTTAACAGCTAGAATCACCTTGTGGAGGAAAGAAAACATACCTGTGATATAGTAGGGATAAGTAGGCGCACTTTGTGTGTAGACCCAAACGCTTTCTCCCAAATTAGAAGTATCAGTAAGATCAGCGAACTGTGTAGGACCACTTAGACAAACAGCACGTATAGAAGCCGGATCTTGGTGAAGATCAGTATCAGCAATGAGGAAGAAAACTTTAATCAAAAGGCAAGGCTGATCGGACAGCTATGGATTGGTTATAGATCACTTATTGGAAGAGAAATTTATGACTGTTTACTTTTTTGCAGCCTCTCACGTAATCTTAAGAACAGTGAAGGCAATCCCAGAGTATGGAAAACGCAAAGGGAAACATTCCACCGAGGGAGGGGATGGTGAGAAGGTCAAGCTCTCTTCTCAATCTACCTCTGACGAGAATGAAAATAAGGTACTTACAATCATTTTCTGAATCAGAAAAAGAAAACTGCTCATTAAAGAAGTTTTTTCTTGAATAACTTAGGTGCAAGAATTAGTGAAAGAGAAAAGTTTCACTTCTTTGAATCGAAAGGAAAATTCCTTTCATCGTGAGCGATCCGCCACTGGAGGAACCTTAGCTCCGTGAGTACATTAAATTACTTGTATCGACATGAAAATCATCATCGCTCTCACCACCACCACGACCGTCATCATCATCATCATCATTATCACCGCCTTCACGGCTTCATCGTCATCATCATTATCATCATCACCGCCGTCACCACTGTCATCGTCATGACTGTCACCCTCGTCATCATGCACGCTACCACCACCATCACCACCCTCATCAATATAATCACCACTATCACACATACCATCATCCCATCACCACCACCCTCATGATCATCATCATCATCATCACCACCACCACCACCATCAGCAGCACCACCATTATCTTTGCCAACTACATCACCTTCATCATCATCATTACCCAGGAACACATATCTCAAGGGATATAGGGATATGTGTTTTCTGGGCAGGGAAACATATATCACTAGGGATATGTGTTGGGGGCAACGCTTATTACGGGGAAACACCTTATCAGCTATCCAGGAAAACGGGTAGGGGAAACACAGTCCACTAGGGATGTGTTCGGGGGAAAACATATCACGGGAAAACACATATCACTGTGACGTCACAGTGGTATGTGTTTCCCCGTGATAAGTTTCGCCCCAAACACATATTCCTAGCAGGCTGGGGGGTGGTATTGGTGATAACGAACATGATGATGACTTGCTGATGCTGTTGTTACGGTAGCGAGGTAATGGTGATGATGATGATGAGGCTTGGGACGGCACTGGTGATAGGGGAAACGCATATTCCTAGTTATATGTGTTCCCGGGCATAAGACCCTTAACGCTTAAAAAATTGGCCAAAGCAAATGGAATCCTGACGGAACTACAGACGATAAACTTTTGGAAATAATGGGAGAGGTCAGGGGCCTCTGAAAAGCAGCCAAAATTAATATCTACACAGTCAGTGTTTAAAATTATCCACAGTATAGAGTACCCGCCAGCAATAAAAGCTAGAAAACCTCTTAGGCATGTTCTAGAGCAAAAGGCTAGATCACGTTTCTAGAGCTTATGATTGAGTTTGGCCTGTCAACACTGTATTTCCTGTTTGATGTAGAACAATAGCATTGTCATTACTTCTTTGTGATTGGCTCTTTTGAATGTCGACGTAAGAAGTCTCCTCTGGGAACCGTTCTATTTTTAAATCTATTTAAGAAAGGGTTGACTCCAAGGGCTTGTATTGGAGATAAGGGCTCCTAGTCATAGACCCGCACAATCAACATTAGTCCAGCAAATCACCGTCAATTTGAGCGTGGAAAGGCAATTTATTAGCATTCTTTAATTACGATGATTAGTAGCTATTTTTCTAATAATGGTAAATCTTCTATTCCTTTGTAGAGGTACTCCACCAGCTGTTAGAGGACGGGTATGTACAAAGATTGTGAAATTATGACGGAATATATGATAAACTGATTAATTGGTTGTTTCAATGATTGAATTCAACGTTTTTCCTAGATGAAAGTTAAAAAATCCGGAGACTGGAGACGAGAGATCCTTGGTGATATGACTGTCATGAATGCAGAAGAGGTATTCTCTTGCTATTGGTCAAACAGCATCTCACTGAGCGGCCCACACGATTGGCTGTGAAAACAATAGGATAATCAAAATAACAATTACCCTAACCCTCAACACAAAAGGCAATATTGTTTTAGACGACTAATTAAATTAGAAGTTCTTGTGAGGTACTGGACTACTCGAGTCTTGCTATTGATCAGTTACGTATGACGTCAATAAAAGACAAATATTTCCCGCCTCTTTTTCTTGTAGTTGCGTGAGCTGAATAACATCATGAGGGCTGAGCTTAGAACACCAACTGGGCTTCGTTCCAAGAGACTGGTATGGCTGACCTACATAGTGTTTGTAATTTTAGTTGAATTCTGACTTTATTTTTCATAATTGTAACCTCCATGAGAGCAGCTCTTAGATAAGGCAACCGATATTTTGAGTATCTTAGGCGTTGGTTAAAGGCTTTCTTTAGGATTGTTGCTATAATTTCCTTTTTCTTGCTAAAAATGGTTTTTAAATAAAAAGGAGATGTTAAAGCTTGTACAAACGATAAAACTTAAGTCTTTTTTCTGCAAAAAGACTAAATTTTGAGTGGAAGATTGTCTTAGTGACACCATACAGCCCAATATCGGAATAGGTCGATCAATGAAAGTGTAATGTTTTCTTTGCAGTTAACTGCAATCAAACCTGAGACTAATCAGTCACTTATAAACTGAGCTTTAGACTAAAACTCCAACACTGTTATGGATTACAAACTTTAAATTTTATTTTATTTTTTGTTTTCTTAGGGTCCACTTAGACTGGCGAGTGATGATGACTCTCTCAGGTAAATGCTCGGGGATTTCTTTCAGTATTGTAAAGTTTTGTGATGAACGTTACGGTCAACTTTTCATTTCATTTTTATTAGAGAATGCCCCATAAATGAAGACCGCGAACTTGTGGACATCAACCAAGGTACAGGAGATTTAGTTTGAGTGATCTTTGTTTGCAAGTTATCTATTGGGAGTGAGCAGTTTATGAGGGCGTTTCCTACTCAGGGTAACTCAGGGTTGTCAAAAAGATTTTAGGTAGCAGGAGAATAACAGAAAGTAGCCGGTATGTGTTTCCCGGTGGGGCCGGTAGGGGAAGACATATCACTATCGATATAAACAGTTCAATCCAGGTTAGTAGCAGCTGTCAAACATGATAGCATCGATACTGAGTCTGAATTACTAAGTGAAACTTTGATGGAAGCATGCAAAGAAGCCGGATGGAAAGCGAGAGGCAGTGAAATTAAATGCAAATCACAAATAAAAGGGTTCGATCAGGAATGCGAAACAGAAAAAGAAAACTTGCAATCCCTTGGGGAGAAAATTTCTCATAACATTAATAATTCAGAACTGAGACAACTACTGCGAGACAAAAAGAAGAGGTTCAAACAAACTTGTAGACGGAAGAAACGGGAGTCTATCAGCAAAGGCATGTCTAATATCGATATGCAGAACTCCAAAGAGACCTGGCGACAAATACATGTAGGAAAAATCTTTAACTTAGGGAAAAAAAACACATGGAGCTGAAGCAGTGAGAATGGAACAGTTTTATAAATACTTTTAGCAACGGAATGCGACCCCTCTCAATAATATACTAGATCTGGAGACGAATACGGAAACCCAACGAAAGAGTGGAAGGCCCAATTGATTATCCAATAACTGATGAAGAGTTCGAAGCTGCAATTAACAAACTGAAGGCAAACAAATCTCCAGGTATCGATAATATATTAAAGGAAGTAATAAAAATCGGAAAGAAAGCCATTAAAGGGCATTTAGTAAATTTATTTAATCGAATCTTAGATACTGGCAAATACCCTGCTCTTTGGAGTTTTGGTCTCATTGTACCTATTCATAAGAAGGATGATCGAGCCAAAGTCGAAAATTACCGAGGTATCACTTCACTCTCTGCGCTAGGCAAGATGTTTACATCAATCCTCAATAATCGACTGTACGACTACATGGTTCAAAAAGGAATTTTGAAAGCTAAACAACGTGGCTTCAGAAAAATGCATGGCACAGTTGATAGCATCTTCACATTAAAAACGCTTATTGACAAGTACGTAAAAACCAAACCACAGAAGCACCAAAATTTACTCTTTTCATGCTTCGTCGACTTTAGAAAAGCCTTTCACTGTATACCCCGACAGAAACTAGTTGACAAACTAAGAAAAGAAGGTGTCCACGGACGATTCTTGCACGTTTTAATATCCATTTACTCAAATGATAAATCGGCAGTTAAAACTGATGACAACTTAACCCAATCATTTACTTGTAAAGAAAAGGTTCCATGTTGTCACCTACTCTTTTCAATTTCAATAGATAGGAAGGCTCATGTCACTATGGATATGTGTTGTGCAGGTGGGGGAACACATATAACAACGAATAAAAGTATCACTAGGAATATGTGTTTCCCAGGTAGGAGAACACATATTACTAGGGATATGTGTTTCCCACGTTAGGGAACACGTATCATATCTGTTTCCCAGGTGGGGGAACACATATCACTAGAGATACGTGTTTTCAACGTAGGGAACAAATATCACTAGGAATATGTGTTTCCCAGGTAGGGGAACACATATCACTAGGGATATGTGTTTCCCAGATGGGGGAACACATATCACTAGGGATATGTGTTTCCCACGTGGGGGAACACATATCACTAGGGATATCTGTTTCCCAGGTGGGAGAACACATATCACTAGGGATATGTGTTTCCCAGGTGGGGGAACACATATCACTAGGGATACGTGTTTCCCAGGTGCGGGAACACATATCACTAGGGATATGTGTTTCCCAGGTGGGAAAACACATATCACTAGGGATACGTGTTTCCCAGGTGGGGGAACACATATCACTAGGGATATCTGTTTCCTAGGTGGGGGAACACATATCACTAGGGATATGTGTTTCCCAGGTGGGGGAACACATATCACTAGGGATATGTGTTTCCCAAATAGAGGAACACATGTCACTAGGGATACGTGTTTCCCAGGTTGGGGAACACATATCACTAGGGATATCTGTTTCCTAGGTGAGGGAACACATATCACTAGGGATATGTGTTTCCCAGGTGCGGGAACACATATCACTAGGGATATGTGTTACTCAGGTGGGGGGACACATATCACTAGGGATATGTGTTACTCAGGTGGGGGAACACATATCACTAGGGATACGTGTTTCCCAGGTGGGGGAACACATATCACTAGGGATACGTGTTCCCCCAGGTGGGGGAACAGATATCACTAGGGATATGTGTTTCCAAGGTGGGGGAACACATATCACTAGGGATATGTGTTTCCCAGGTGGGAGAACACATATCACTAGGGATATGTGTTTCCCAGGTGGGGGAACACATATCACTAGGGATACGTGTTTCCCAGGTGCGGGAACACATATCACTAGGGATATGTGTTTCCCAGGTGGGAGAACACATATCACTAGGGATACGTGTTTCCCAGGTGGGGGAACACATATCACTAGGGATATCTGTTTCCTAGGTGGGGGAACACATATCACTAGGGATATGTGTTTCCCAGGTGGGGGAACACATATCACTAGGGATATGTGTTTCCCAAATAGAGGAACACATGTCACTAGGGATAGGTGTTTCCCCGGTGGGGGAACATATATCACTAGGGATATGTGTTTCCCAGGTAGGGGAACACATATCACTAGGGATATGTGTTTCCCAGGGAGGGGAACACGTATCACTAGGGATATGTGTTTCCCAGGTGGGGGAACACATATTGCTAGGGATACGTGTTTCCCATGTGGGGGAAAACATATCACTAGGGATATGTGTTTCCCAGGTAGGGGAACACATATCACTAGGGATATGTGTTTCCCAGGTGGAGGAACACATATCACTAGGGATATGTGTTTCCCAGGTGGGGGAACACATATCACTAGGGATACGTGTTTCCCAGGTGCGGG
The DNA here is from genome assembly GCF_958299795.1 of Porites lutea. Classification (NCBI taxonomy): domain Eukaryota; kingdom Metazoa; phylum Cnidaria; class Anthozoa; order Scleractinia; family Poritidae; genus Porites; species Porites lutea. Next base: position 1,044,462 of record NC_133214.1, read on the forward strand.
AACACATATCACTAGGGATATGTGTTTCCCAGGTGGGAGAACACATATCACTAGGGATACGTGTTTCCCAGGTGGGGGAACACATATCACTAGGGATATCTGTTTCCTAGGTGGGGGAACACATATCACTAGGGATATGTGTTTCCCAGGTGGGGGAACACATATCACTAGGGATATGTGTTTCCCAAATAGAGGAACACATGTCACTAGGGATAGGTGTTTCCCCGGTGGGGGAACATATATCACTAGGGATACGTGTTTCCCAGGTAGGGGAACACATATCACTAGGGATATGTGTTTCCCAGGGAGGGGAACACGTATCACTAGGGATATGTGTTTCCCAGGTGGGGGAACACATATTGCTAGGGATACGTGTTTCCCATGTGGGGGAAAACATATCACTAGGGATATGTGTTTCCCAGGTAGGGGAACACATATCACTAGGGATATGTGTTTCCCAGGTGGAGGAACACATATCACTAGGGATATGTGTTTCCCAGGTGGGGGAACACATATCACTAGGGATACGTGTTTCCCAGGTGCGGGAACACATATCACTAGGGATATGTGTTTCCCAGGTGGGAGAACACATATCACTAGGGATACGTGTTTCCCAGGTGGGGGAACACATATCACTAGGGATATCTGTTTCCTAGGTGGGGGAACACATATCACTAGGGATATGTGTTTCCCAGGTGGGGGAACACATATCACTAGGGATATGTGTTTCCCAAATAGAGGAACACATGTCACTAGGGATAGGTGTTTCCCCGGTGGGGGAACATATATCACTAGGGATATGTGTTTCCCAGGTAGGGGAACACATATCACTAGGGATATGTGTTTCCCAGGGAGGGGAACACGTATCACTAGGGATATGTGTTTCCCAGGTGGGGGAACACATATTGCTAGGGATACGTGTTTCCCATGTGGGGGAAAACATATCACTAGGGATATGTGTTTCCCAGGTAGGGGAACACATATCACTAGGGATATGTGTTTCCCAGGTGGAGGAACACATATCACTAGGGATACGTGTTTCCAAGGTTGGGGAACACATATCACTAGGGATATGTGTTTCCCAGGTGGGGGAACACTTATCACTAGAGATACGTGTTACTCAGGTGGGGGAACACATATCACTAGGGATATGTGTTTCCCAGGTAGGGGAACACATATCACTAGGGATACGTGTTTCCCAGGTGGGGGAACAGATATCACTAGGGATATGTGTTTCCCAGGCGGGGGAACACATATCACTAGGGATATGTGTTTCCCAGGTGGGGGAACACATATCACTAAGGATACGTGTTTCCCAGGTGGGGGAACACATATCACTAGGGATATGTGTTTCCCAGGCGGGGGAACACATATCACTAGGGATATGTGTTTCCCAGGTGGGGGAAGACATATCACTAGGGATACGTGTTTCCCAGGTGGGGGAACACATATCACTAGGAATATGTGTTTCTCAGGTGGGGGAACACATATCACTAGGGATACGTGTTACCAAGGTGCGAAAACACATATCACTAGGGATATGTGTTTCCCAGGTAGGGGAACACATATCACTAGGGATACGTGTTTCCCAGGTGGGGGAACACATATCACTAGGGATATGTGTTTCCCAGGTGGGGGAACACATATCACTAGGGATACGTGTTTCCAAGGTGGGGGACTACATATCACTAGGGATACGTGTTTCCCAGGTTGGGGAACACATATCACTAGGGATATCTGTTTCCTAGGTGAGGGAACACATATCACTAGGGATATGTGTTTCCCAGGTGGGGGAACACATATCACTAGGGATATGTGTTACTCAGGTGGGGGAACACATATCACTAGGGATATGTGTTACTCAGGTGGGGGAACACATATCACTAGGGATACGTGTTTCCCAGGTGGGGGAACACATATCACTAGGGATACGTGTTCCCCAGGTGGGGGAACAGATATCACTAGGGATATGTGTTTCCCAGGTTGAGGAACACATATCACTAGGGATACGTGTTTCCAAGGTGGGGGAACACATATCACTAGGGATATGTGTTTCCCAGGTGGGGGAACACATATCACTAGGGATATGTGTTTCCCAGGTGCGGGAACACATATCACTAGGGATATGTGTTTCCCAGGTGGGGGAACACATATCACTAGGGATACGTGTTTCCCAGGTGCGGGAACACATATCACTAGGGATATGTGTTTCCCAGGTGGGAGAACACATATCATTAGGGATACGTGTTTCCCAGGTGGGGGAACACATATCACTGGGGATATCTGTTTCCTAGGTGGGGGAACACATATCACTAGGGATATGTGTTTCCCAGGTGGGGGAACACATATCACTAGGGATATGTGTTTCCCAAATAGAGGAACACATGTCACTAGGGATAGGTGTTTCCCCAGGCGAGGGAACACGTATCACTTGGGATATGTGTTTCCCAGGTGGGGGAACACATATCACTAGGGATACGTGTTTCCCAGGTGGGGGAACACATATCACTAAGGATACGTGTTTCCCATGTTGGGGAACACATATCACTAGGGATATGTTTTTCCCAGGCGGGGGAACACATCTCACTAGGGATATGTGTTTCCCAGGTGGGGGAAGACATATCACTAGGGATACGTGTTTCCCAGGTGGGGGAACACATATCACTAGGAATATGTGTTTCCCAAATAGAGGAACACATGTCACTAGGGATAGGTGTTTCCCCGGTGGGGGAGCACATATCACTAATGATACGTGTTTCCCAGGTGGGGGAACACATTGTTGTTATTTTACTACTTTTTTAATTGTCCATTTTCTTCGCTTTTTTCCAATAATTTACAGGCCTCAAAAACCTTAGAGTAGGCGGTGATAGTGCCGTTGCGGACGCATTTTGACAACCCTGTTCCTACTTGTTCCTCCATGAAAGAAGCTGTTTAATAATCTTTATCAATCCATATTCTTCCTAGCTAGATTAGTGTTTTAGCTCTCTTATTGGTGGCCTTTACCTTTCATAAGTAGTATTGTCTTTTTTTAATGTCTTTTATTCTGTGCGTGGTGTAAATAAAATTGTGGTCTTCTCTTATCTTGTCTATTCGCTATTGTAGAAATTAGGAGGAAACTTTTAATTTCTATCGAACGTTCGCAAAGGCTTCTGGGACTGGTACTCGGGAAGGAAGAAAAAGTAACAAATGGCTGACCTTTGCGTCCCCCCGAAGGCCTTGCGAACGGTAACTCGACCGAGGTTCCTTGATTCTAAAGTGGTGAATAGAGACGCGGCACTGTAGTTTTTTCCACTGGAAGTCATTTTACGTTGACCTCTGTTTTGTATGACAGAATAAAGATTCTATTTTGTACTTTCATCTCTGTAGTTAGACCAAACAGCGGTGTATCACTGGAACCTAGGCCCTTCTCGGGTCGCTTGATGGGCCGGTCTGGGAGTCCACGGTTCGGACAGAATGCTGTTTCTCCTTCAGGCAGATTTCGTTCTGAAAGTGGAAGCAGCGGTGAAAGATCGCCACGAGTACCTTCGGTTGAGGTATGTAACCTCACTTCTCGCAATTCAGTCCTTGACATATTCCCTTGGGCTGATTTTATCCCTTTTTCCAGGAAAAATAAAACTGCGGAAAGAGTGAGGTTGGATGAGATGAATTGGATGGTTACAATTAAAAAGTGTTTGATGTATTGAATAATATGATGACTGTTAGCGGTATGTAAGTTAAGGTGAACAAGAGGTCACTGAAAATTAAATTTAAAGGCACATAGAGTGGGTCACTAAATGTTGGTTTTCTTATGTATAACTCAGATTGTTTTATCGACCAACCGTGTATTCTTTATTCAAATTTATTCTGATATGTGTATCTTGTTAAGTTTTTCAGCCCTGGCACCCCTTCTCCACCCTCCACAAACACAGACAAGCCAGACCCCTTGAACATCAGCGCAAGCAAAAGAATTTCACCAAAACAGGAGAAAAAACAAAAACAGAAAACAAACAATGGTGAGATGCCAGAATGGATGATCAACTTTGTGACAACAAACAATTTAGTGGTCGGTAAAGACGTAAAACTGGACGAATCCAAGGCAAACAGGAAACGAAGGTCATCTACCAGCACTTCCGGTACAGTGACCACAACTAAGACTGGAACCAAAACAGGGACTGGAACCGGAAGTAAGGCCGGTTCCTCATCTCCACGGGTTGCTTCAAAATCCCGCGCGTCACCCGCTGTGGCTAGGAAAGCCGATAACAGTCCCGCGGGCTCGCGCAGCCCTTCTATTGGGAGACCCGTTACGCCTGCGAAAGGGACGAGTAGGAGATCCGTCGCACAATAGATAAATTTTTCTGCGTCCCTGAAATATTTTCTTCAAATTTACTTTTCCCAAGATCAGGAGCTCCTGCCAGGATTGAAAAGAATGTTTTCCAGTTAACCATGCAACCAATCAGTCATTCAGAGCTCATAGCAAATAGAAGAAGCCGGCTTACAACGCAGGAAAACGTGTAGATTGGATCTGGTTTCTCTTGAATGCGATATTGCCGCGATATTTTCCAGCCGTTAAAAATAGCTCAAACAGTAAAAATAAACCGATGGAAACACAGGAAGCTGGCGACAGGGACTGGGAAACGCCTACAACTAATATAAGTGACGATAAAATGAGACTTTCTGATTGGTTGAGAAGACGGTACGACATTGTTAGGCCTGGTTCAGACGCCGTACTTTTCATGTGCCGAACCTAACTGAATAAGTTCGACTTTGGAGCGACACTGGCGCGACATCTGATTCAGACGGCGTACCGTGTTTCAAACCTAAGTTAAGTTCGACAAAAGTTCGACAGACTCTGTCGACCTTAACGCTTTTACCGCACCAAACTAAAACTGCCGTACCAAATTGATTCAGACGTCGCTCTTTTGCCGTACTTAATTCATCAGTTAGGTTCGGCACATGAGTGGAGCGGCGTCTGAACCGGGCCTAACTCAAGAAGAACTGTGAATTTTTAAACATCTCTCGTCTAATACCACAGGGTGGGTTTCCAACGTCACCTGACTATAAGGTACGTGCGCGTAACATTTTACGGCTGTAAATAAACCAAAAGCACAATATGAAAGGTCACGCGTAAACGTGAAAGTGTAGCCTGTGAAAACAGGCGAAACGTTGTGACGCCACCCCTGGTTTTCCCGCGAAATGACGTCTGAGATTCTATACTGATCACGTGTCACTGCCCAGATCTGAGTAGTGCTTCTTATTGGTTGAAGCAAATTTTACGTTTACGCACGTTGTATCATTCATCCCCTCTATTTTCAAAAGCTTTTGCACTTCAAAGTTACGTGACGGCGGAAATCCACCTTAAAGTTGGAGAAGTAGTCAAACAAAACAATCGGATATTAAGTTATCTGAAGTAATAGGGTACAGTGACTTTTACTTGCTTAAAAAGTTACGTTCAAATGCCTTTTTAAAACAGTGCACCAGTTGTGTAAATAAGTAGGTCGGGTAAGTTATTTATTTTTGAAATAATTCATTTGCAGCCTACTCGTTAAGCCATCGCATTTCCACGTTGAAATTTTTCATTCCTTTTTTAAGAATAAAAACAAGAAAAAAACTATTGAAACAAACAATACAATGGCATTATCCTGAAAATGAATCCCTTCATTGGATTCCTTTTAAAACAAACTAAAATAAACAAGAAACAAGTTTCCAGAATAATCAGAAATAGAAGTCATAAAGGGAAATCATGGTTTCTGTCAACTTTGATACTACACATTTTTTTATACTCTTTTTGACAGAAACCAAATAAAGAAAAAAATTGCATTTTTTGACCAACAGCATGTGTAAATCCTTTGCGAAAAATAAGATTTTAGGGATTTTGAAAAACCTCTTTTTAATAGTCACAAAGTCATTAAAGATTATTTCTACACTTATTTTAAGCGAAAACAAATACAGAAACAAATTGCATTTTTAGGACTTTGATTGATTTAAGTTTTTATGGCCAAAAAGGTTTCTTTTCTATCTAGAACATTATTAAACATTATTTCTAGTCTTATTTTGGGGGAAAACAAATAAGGAAAAAAATTACATTTTTTGACCAAAAGCATGGGTTAACCCCTTTGAAAAAAATGCGATTTTTGGGACTTTGAAAGATTGAAGTTTTTATGGCCAAAAAAGGTTTATTTTCTATCTAGAACAATATTAAACATTATTTCTAGTCTTATTTTGAGGGAGAACCAAAAAAGAAAAAAAATTACATTCTTTGACCAAAAGCATGGGTTAACCCCTTTGGAAAAAGGCGATTTTTGGGACTTTACAAGACTGAACTTTTTATGGCCAAAAAAGGTTTCTTTTCTATCTAGGACATTATTAAACATTATTTGTAGTCTTATTTTGAGGAAAAACAAATAAAGAAAAAAATTACATTTTTTGACCAAAAGCATGGGTTAACCCCTTTGGAAAAATGCGATTTTTGGGACTTTGAGAGGTGGACTTTTTTATGGGCAAAAAAGTTTTCTTTTCTATCTAGAACATTATTAAACATTATTTCTACTCTTATTTTGAGGGAAAAAAATAAAGAAAAAAATTACAGTTTTTGATCAAAAGTTTGGGTTAACCCCTTTGGAAAAATGTGATTTCTGGGACTTTGAGAGACTGAAGTTTTTTTGGGCAAAAACGGTTTTTTTTCTGTCTAGAAGATTATTGAACATTATTTCTAGTCTTATTTTGAGGGAAAACAATAAAAGGAATAATACATTTTTTGATCAAAAGCATTGGTTAACCCCTTTGAAAAAATGCGATTTTTGGGACTTTGAGAGATTGAAGTTTTTATGGCCAAAAAAGGTTTCTTTTCTATCTAGAACATTATTAAACATTATTTCTAGTCTTATTTTGAGGGAAAACAAATAAAGAAAAAAATTACATTTTTGGACAGTCTGGGAAAAAGGTAAAAAACGGGGTAAAAAAGCAAATAGGAAAAATATCGGCGAGCGAGCTTTTTCCCACAAGAGTCCCACAATGCTGAGCCTGGTCCCAGGCTAAAACGCAATATTTTATGATCAGTTAAGCGGTGTTCAGCTCTATTCAGGGCTCGAGTTAGTAATCTTTGTTGCGTTTCCACTTTTCAGTTATGTTTTGTCCATATGCATGCATGGATATTAAAGAGTACGATAAGTTGACTTCTGCAGGGGAAATCTTGCTCGACGTATTTTGCGGCTTACTACCGTTGTGTTTGCGAGAGTTCTCAGAAAGACAAACTCACATACCAGAAAAACGCCGTATGTGACAGCCTTAACAACCCCATGCTAGGCAAAGTTTATTTTTTGTCATGGTATTCTACCCCTCCCTCCTTTTTACACCTTTTGGGACGTCGTAAAACTCTCGGCCGGCTCTCGGCTAACTCTCGGCCAGAGCTTCTCGGGTCACGTGGTCCAAACGAAGATCCTGGGAAAACGCCGTACACGTGGTACAAACCAAGAACAAGCAAAATGGCGGAGAAGTCGGTGGATGGAAAAGGTTATTTTTTACAGACTTTGTGTACGGATTCAAGTCTACCCTTCAAAAGGAAAACGCACAATCAAAAAAGGTGCTTAATTGACTGCAAAAACGGTTTAACTCTTGAAATGTTTCATGTGGGGTTTGAGAAACGAGACAGTTTTTCAACGTAAGTTATTTGTTATTTGTTTTTTCAGTACTTCACGTTACTTCTGTGTCCAGTTTAGCCGCAGAGCGACAACTACCTGGGCCATGTGAGCAGGTAAGGTTAAAGTAAGAGGTCTAAACTGGCATTTGACTAACAAAGACAAAAGCCAAACGAATACGACATCATATTTAATGGTTAAATTAATTAAGCTTATGGGGTAAACGTGCTATAGGTTTTGAGCTTGTAATCATTGCAGTGAAATAAGTTTTCAAGCATTGTTTTTATCTTCTTATTTTTTACACGATTTTTTGCTCATTTTTCACATGAGCCTTACACATATACATATGTGAGGTGAAATGGTAAAAACCATCCGTCGAGCTTTTTTCACTATTCCTTAGTGAAACATGTACAGTGTGTGTGGTGCCAGTAATTGTGCTCATATTTAAGCAGGTTTATTTTTAGAGAAAATATCTTTGAGATTTATGAGAGAGCATATGAGGCGAAGTTTAGGTCTGGAAATTTGTTAGAAAATGGAAATAAAAATCGATGAAACTTACCTTGTGGCGAGTAGTTGTTGTCCTTTATATGCACACGAAGGTTCGGAAAAAGTAGTCTCATTTATCTTTCCTACATAGTATAGTGACCAGGTAGAAGGGTGACGGCAGCGCTGGGGCTCTGATGGACCCCAAACCAGCATGATTTTTTTCGCGAAAATTGAATCCAGTTGCTAAATAAACACGCCAGGCTCGTGGAACTTGAATTTCTCTAAACCCTGACTCCAGCTAGCAACGCAAAGCCAGTAGTTTCTGTAGAACTTATATGTTTATCTATTAAAATGACAGCCAGAAGCCATTAGAATCACAACTGGTCCAACTGAGCTCGGGATGCCTGGTGACGAGTATAATGAGTCTCCATGGAGGGAAGGGAGTACCACTCAGAGTCCAACTGCACCCTTCCCTCCACAGGGACTTAATTATTATACTTTTCACCAGGCGCCTCGAGCTCAGTGCCATTTTTTAAATGGACTAGTTGTCAACTGGATTCGATTTTCACGAAAAAAAAATTGTGCTTTTTTGGGCTTGATCTGAGTCCCGATGCTGTTGTCAGCCTCCTACCTTGTCACTATACTAGTAATAGTTGACACTACAGCTGCCCCCGCTGTGTATATTGTTGGTCAATAGTATTCTTGCTTGTTGTGTAGCTCTTTGAAATATACCGATTCATAATGAAGATTTCCACACATATTCCATACAACAGGTGAGATAAAATACAGGAAACGCAAGGTTCCACGCACATTTTCAGTTCGATTTACGCTGCTTTGATCAAAACATTCTCAATTTCAAGAATAGTTTATTCTAATCCATAAGAAAAGATTTAATTAGAAGTTGAATTTTTCGCTTTTTCTCTTTCATTTTTTACATTCAGTTCATTTTATTTACCGGAGGGTAAGCCTTAGAAATTAAAAGGACGTTTGATCATTTCACGCTCGCGCATTCTAGTCTTATTTTAATCTTTATTGCAGAAGGACATCTGTGAGCAGGAAATAACTCAGCACAAAATTTGATTGTTGGCGAATTTCTGTAATCGTCCATCGTTCTGCTAGTGATAAGCTAGCGGTTGTTCGCTCGTCTTGCTTAGTTTGGGGCTGAGTCTTCAAAGTATTCCGGTCAAAGAGAGTGTCTGGCAAGGTTTCTAATCAAAGATTTTTGAACTCGTGTCTGGCAAACTCTCCAAGTGTTTACACATATACAAGTTAAACGCACCTTATAACTTCATCTGTGCTTAACGAGTGTCTTTTGGTCCATAACTTTCAAAACAACTGCTCCACAGAATGTCACTGATAACACGTAACGCAAAAGAGTATCGAAGTATGACTGCACAATAAATGTCACAAAATCTACCTGAGCGGTCCCTTCTGGATTTTCTGTTCTTACGTCATCCTAACCATTTCGTACTTGCGGGCGCAAACAATAGAAACGTCATCATTACCTACCGATTCCTCGCGGCCCCTGTTCAAGCAAATCAAGACTTTTTCTAGTATACGGACTGTTTATTTCAACTGTAAGTACTTTCCTTAATATACGCGCAAGCTACTAGGGTGCCTGCTCGGGATTTCGCCTTCTGGGCGAAATCCCTGCGGGGGGCAACTATGTAGGAAAGATGAAGGAGACTATTTTTCCCACAACTTCATGTGCATATAAAGGACAACAACAACTTGCCACATGGTAAGTTTCGTTGATTTTTATTTCCATTTCTAACAAATTTCCATACCTAAACTTTGCCCTGTATGTTCTCTGTATTTACTTGTGCTATATGAAACCCATATGTGACACAAATAGTGAGCCTGGATTACCTGTGGTTTCACTGTGCAATTACCCTCATTAAATTATTAATCCTTTAATTTTGCTCAAAATACTTACAGGTATGACTTAATATTGACAACAATGTAGTTAGAACCACATTACTTTGTACAGATGAAAAGGCATTGTGTTACCTTTGTGCAAGTAATATTACTAAGAGGGGGTTAAGTAAAAATTGAAATTTTATTGTCCACTGAACAAGTGGATTTTACTTTTTTTCCTTTCCTGGATAAGCAACTTTCAAACAATTAGCAGTATTATTTTTAGCAACAAATCAGTCAGCTACAGTAATTCTCTTGATAAACAGAACAAATGCAACACAGAAACCTAAGTTGCCTTAAAACGTATTATATTATTATAGTACTGTTAGTCATTGTAACTTACTACTGCAGTGTAAGTAGAAGTTATTGTCTGGTAGTAAAACACATTTAATTTTACAGAAAAAATGTCTGTGCATGGCAAATTGAACATAAAGCACTCATTGTAATTCTCAGAGGCCACCTGGGGGCATGAAAACCTGAACCGAAAGCTTGCCTTAATCATCTGAACAGGTAGGTAATAATGCAAACCCCCTGCCCCCCTCCCCGCAGTTGTTACTACATAATCATTATGTTATCTTGAAGACAAATTTGCTGTTGTTGCCTCAATACCAAGCAGAATGCATGATGCTATTAATGTTTTAAAACCATTCACTCTTTAATAAACGGTGAAATACATGTAAACCAATTTATGTATATGTTGTTGTTAATTTTTTATATATCTCAGGTAAATTTGGTTTTTCTTTTGTTTTTGGGTATGGTAATGTTGCTAATGAAGTTGAAAAATAAAAATTACCTGAGATCAAAAAAATAACTACCACGTATACGTGTACATCCATAGAAACCTTGCAAGAGGCCATCACTCAAGACACCACATACACTGAAGCAGTCAGTAAAATACTGAAAACATCTATTATGGTGCAGTTCCAGAAAAAATATCCATACCCCCCACAGAGGGAACTTTTACTTTAGACCCCCCCCCCCCGGAATTTCCATTTTATACTGTAGGGGTTGCTTGTTATAGTCCCCCACCCTCTGGAATTTGGTTGAGTACCCTCTGGGAAGTATATTTGTGTCAAAAATGTTGTATTTGTTGCACTATGTTTGTTTATGCAGAAAAACAATTAATTATTATTTTTTTTTATGCAAGAAAATGTGAAAAGATCTTATCATTCATGTTAATAAGGTGGCTAATAATCTCAAGGACGTCCTTACCTAATGATAAACCATACAGGCGAAACCTTATACTACGGACTACACGAAAGATGTCATCTACAAAAGAACCAGTTACATTTAAACTAAACACCACGTGAAGTTTCATTACTTCATTTTAGTTGGACCATGTTGCAAGAAGGCTTAGAATACAATCAAATTACGGTGAATCAATTATTGTGTAATAAAGCAGCACCTAGCTTATGAGCATGCTCTTCTAATTGGGCAAGTGAAGTGAGCCTAGCGAGATTGCGCCGCCCCTCGCTTGCGCGTTCTCTCTCGCAAAGGTCGCTTCGCTTGCCTAACTAGGATAACTTGCTCGCACGCTAAACAACACCTGAAGGTTTATTCATGAGCCGATGACAATTATTGTATTAAAGAAAACTATTGAAAAAACCATTTAGCCGACCGTACGTAAAACATGATCAATGCTAACAATAATACTTGTTTTGAAACACTGGTAACAGTAAATAACTGATAGCTTTCTCAACAGAGAAGCTGCTATTTATTATTAACTGACCAATCTTACTCAAAACCCCTGGAAAAAGACCTCTGTAAGCAACCCCCAACTCCCTTGGAAATTGCCTCCTTTTTGACCCCCCCCCCCCCCCGCCCCTCTCCCCTCGGAATTTCCGTTGCCCTTCGTGGGGGATTATGGATATTTTCTGCAACTACACATTACACTTGCCAAAGGGAGGCCGTAGAGGGATAAAAGAGTTTTAAAATTCTTCAAGCAAAACAACCTTGTTATAAAAAAGACAAATGCAAATCTCATATTGGCTACTGATTCAGTAAACAGTACTACTGATTTTTGTAACCATTATTTCTCCAGGATAACGTTTATGTTATGCTGTCTTTTTTTGTAGGAGTAAAATGCCGGGAAAGGGAAATGATACATGTCTAGTTGAAAGTTGTATCAGATTTCAACCGAGATGTCCATATGAGAAAGCTTGACAGGGATGGAAGGAACTAATAACTTTCCAACTTCTGGTAGGTTCAACCCGGAAGCCCCAATAAGCGTTACGCCAAGTAAAGGGAATTTGGGGACCACACGAGGCAAAGAGAAAGTGTTTTGACCTCGGCATGATTCGCACCCACGGACGATCTCCAAGATGGATCTGCTGTTGCTCTACTGATTATGCCGTGAACCCTGCATGGAGCAAGTCGCTGGTAATTTGTGTAGCAGATTGCGTAGAGGGTAGAATGTGTAATTAAGTAAACTTACATACCTAATACTGATCTCAGTATTATCTGCCATGTACATTGTTAGTACTGTGTAGGAAATGATGCATCAGACAATTATCTCTGGAGTGAAAAATCATCGACTGCTACAAAAAATCCTTTAAACCCCGATTAGCGTCTATTTTAACAAAAAAAACACCAACACCAATACAATCAACTTTTCGTTATTATTTTAGAGTTCCTGTCGCTGCCAAACTGTGGGAATTGATATCAAAGCTTCTATTCCTGGGAGGTCTTAGGAGGAATTTCACTCTCGGCATCAACAAGTGAGTGCTTTGAGTTTGCAAGTCTTCAGATTCCTAGATTTCTGGCCTTTTTAGCTTTATACCCCAATCTAAAATTATCAGTGCGGACAATGGGAATCCTGGTTTGTCTAGGAACTGATTTTTTTTGTGGAAATTTGACCGAGTGTACAAGCATTGAGAGGTATTTTGCGTAAACCACTGACACTCAAACTGAATTTACACAATAAATCAGTTAACAGAGAAACGTAGGGATACCATGCTAATCCGGGTGCTTTTCAAATTGTAACCTTATGCTAACTTCTTAGTTTCTTCCTATCTCTACAGGTGATGGTAGGATGCTTTGGGATTGCCAAGCAAACTCTGTTGACCATGATTCTATTTTTTCCACTTTCTTTTTTAAAGAGAAGGAGGTCCACTTTACTCTGATCTAAAGTTATCAGAGCGGACAATGGGAATCCTGGTTTCTTTGGGAGTTGACTTTTTGTGGAAATTCGACGGGGTGTATAGGCGTTGAAACGTATTTTGCGTCAACCGCTGACACTCAAACCGAATTTACACAATAAATCAGTTAACAGAGAAACGTAGGGATACCATGCTAATTCGGGTGCTTTTCAAATTGTAACCTTATGCTAACTTCTTAGTTTCTTCCTATCTCTACAGGTGATGGTAGGATGCTTTGGGATTGCCAAGCGAACTCTGTTGACCATGATTCTATTTTTTCCGCTTTCTTTTTTTAAAGAGAAGGAGGTCCACTTTACTCCGATCTAAAGTTATAAGAGCGGACAATGGGAATCCTGGTTTCTTTGGTAATTGATTTTTTTGTGGAAATTCGAAGGGGTGTATAGATGTTGAAACGTATTTGCGTAAACCGCTGACACTCAAGCCAAATTTACACAATAAATCAGTTAACAGAGAAACGTCGGGATACCAGTCCAAAATTATTTACATGGACAACAGGAATCCTGGTTTGTTTGGGAACTGATTTTTTGTGGAAATTTGACGGGGCGTATAGGCGTTGAAACGTATTTTGCGTAAACTGCTGACACTCAAACCGAATTTACACAACAAATCAGTTAACAGAGAAACGTAGGGATACCAATCCAAAATTATTAACGTGGACAACGGGAAGCCTGGTTTGTTTGGGAACTGATTTTTTGTGGAAATTCAACGGGGTGTATGGGCGTTGAAACGTATTTTGCGTAAACCGCTGACACTCAAACTGAATTTACACAATAAATCAGGGAACAGAGAAACGTAGGGATACCATTCTAATTCAGGTGCTTTTCAAATTGTAACCTTATGCTAACTTCTTAGTTTCTTCCTATCTCTACAGGTGATGGTAGGACGCTTTGGGATTGCCAAGCAAACTCTATTGACCATGATTCTATTTTTTCCGCTTTCTTTTTTTAAAGAGAAGGAGGTCCACTTTACTCCGATCTAAAATTATAAAAGCGGACAATGGGAATCCTGGTTTCTTTGGTAATTGATTTTTTTGTGGAAATTCGAAGGGGTGTATAGGTGTTGAAACGTATTTTGCGTAAACCGCTGACACTCAAACCGAATTTACACAATGAATCAGTTAACAGAGAAACGTAGGGATACCAATCCAAAATTATTAACGTGGACAACGGGAATCCTGGTTTGTTTGGGAACTGATTATTTGTGGAAATTCGACAGGGCGTATAGGCGTTGAAACGTATTTTGCGTAAACCGCTGACACTCAAACCGAATTTACACAACAAATCAGTTAACAGAGAAACGTAGGGATACCAATCCAAAATTATTAACGTGGACAACGGAAATCCTGGTTTGTTTGGGAACTGATTTTTTGTGGAAATTCGACGGGGTGTATGGGTGTTGAAACGTATTTTGCGTAAACCGCTGACACTCAAACCGAATTTACACAATAAATTAGGGACAGAGAAACGTAGGGATACCATTCTTATTCAGGTGCTTTTCAAATTGTAACCTTATGCTAACTTCTTAGTTTCTTCCTATCTCTACAGGTGATGGTAGGACGCTTTGGGATTGCCAAGCAAACTCTATTGACCATGATTCTGTTTTTTCCGCTTTCTTTTTTTTAAAGAGAAGGAGGTCCACTTTACTCCGATCTAAAATTATCAGAGCGGACAATGGAAATCCTGGTTTCTTTGGTAATTGATTTTTTTGTGGAAATTCGAAGGGGTGTATAGGTGTTGAAACGTATTTTGCGTAAACCGCTGACACTCAAACTGAATTTACACAATGAATCAGTTAACAGAGAAACGTAGGGATACCAATCCAAAATTATTAACGTGGACAACAGGAATCCTAGTTTGTTTGGGAACTGATTTTTTGTGGAAATTCGATGGGGTGTATAGGCGTTGAAACGTATTTTGCGTAAACTGCTGACACTCAAACCGAATTTACACAATAAATCAGGGACCAGAGAAACGTAGGGATACCACATAATAATAATAATAATAACAAGATACCATAAGATACCCCTCTCATTGAGATTCTTTTGAAAGCAAAAACATATAATTTCTAACTTTCTAGTTCCTTTTTTTTTCTACAGGTGATGGTTGAGCACATTTTATTCTGAGATTTCTAACCTTTTTGCTTCATTGTCTCTAGTGTTGTTGTTTTAGATCTGCCACAACACTGGGCTTTGTAGGCTTTGACTTTTATTCAGTCCTTCCAGGTCAAAGCGAAGATGTGCATAATTGGAGCTAAAATCATTAGGTGGAGATTTGAAATCCTGAATCCTGACTTACCACAGACGTCTGCTTTTGGTCGAACTGTTGTATCTTCTAGTTTTATAGTTTGGACTTCCATGTAATTACAACCTCTAAACAAACTTTAGTGAAATTAACATATCCTGGCCGACGCCTTAAGAACCCTCTCTGACCCATAATGGCTCTTGGGTTAACTGTGGTTCAAGTTGAAAATTTCAAATTTGACCTGTACTTGTTTTTCGTCAAAGGAGGGCAAAATAGACCTAGAAATATTGTTTGCTGATGTTCTAGATAGAAACAAAGGCTTTCCAGACCAGACAAATGTCCATAATTATTACAGAATTGCCATATTAGTGATTTTTCCGAACGGGTTACCCCTGGTTTACCGATTGAAAAATTGAAATTTGATCTTTCTTTGTTTTTGGTCAAAATAGACCAAGAAATATTGTTTGCTGATGTTCTAGATGGAAAGAAAGGTTTTCCAGACTAAAAAATGTCCATTTTACACAGATACCATTCTAGTGATTTTTCAAAGGGGTTAACCCATGGTTTAAGCTGAAAAATGAAATTTGATCTTTCTTTGCTTTTGATCAAAATAGACCAAGAAATATTGTTTTCTGATGTTCTGGATAGAAACAAAGGCTTTCCAGACTAAGAAGAATGTCCATTTTAAAGAGTTGCCATATTAGTGATTTTTCCAAAGGGTTAACCTAAGGTTTAAGTCAAAAAATTGAAATTTGATATTTCTTTGTTTTTGGTCAAACTAGAGCTAGAAACATTGTTTAATGATGTTTTAGATAGAAGGAAAGGCTTTCCAGACTCTAAAAATGTCTATTTTACAGAGTCGCTGTATTAGTGATTTTTCCAAAGGGGTTAACCCATGGTCTTAAGTTGAAAATTTGCAATCTGACTTTTCTTTGTTTTTGGTCAAAATAGAGCTACAAATATTGTTTGCTGATGTTCTAGATAGAAGACAAGGCTTTCCAGACTATAAAAATGTCCATTTTTCAGAGTCATCATAGTAGGGGTTAACCCAAGGTTTAAGTTGAAAAATTGAAATTTGATCTTTGCTTGTTTTTGGACAAAATAGACCTAGAAATATTGTTTTCTGATGTTCTACATAGAAAGAAAGGTTTTCCAGACTAAGAAGAACGTCCATTTTACAGAGTCGCCGTATTAACGATTTTTCCAAAGGGGTTAACTCATGGTTAAGTTGAAAATTCAAAATTTGATCTGTCTTTGGTTTTGGTCAACATATACCTAGAATTAATGTTTGTTGATGTTCTCGATCGAAAGAAAGTCTTTCCAGACTATAAAAAGGTCCATTTTACAGAGTCGCATACTAGTGATTTTTCCAAACGGGTTAATCCATGGTTTAAGTTGAAAAATTAAAATTGATCTTTCTTTGTTTTTGGTCTACATTTTTTGACCAAAAGCATGGGTTAGCCCCTTTGACAAAATGCGATTTTTGGGACTTTGAAAGATTGAATTTTTTTGCGGCTAAAAAAAGGTTTCTTTTGTATCTAAAGCATTATTAAACATTATTTCTAGTCTTATTTTGACCGAAAACAACTCAAGAAAAAAAATACATTTTTTGACCAAAAGCATGCGTTAACCCCTTTGGAAAAATGCGATTTTTGGAACTGAAAAAGATTGAAGTTTTTATTGCCAAAAAAGATTTCTTTTCTATCTAGAACATTATTAAACATTATTTCTAGTCTTATTTTGAGGGAAAACAAATAAAGAAAAAAATTACAGTTTTTCACCAAAAGCATGGGTTAACCCCTTTGGAAAAATGCGATTTTTGCGACTTTGAAAGATTGAAGTTTTAATTGCCAAAAAAGGTTTCTTTTCTATCTAGAACATTATTAAACATTATTTCTAGTCTTATTTTGAGGTAAAGTAAATAAAGAAAAAAATTACATTTTTGACCAAAAGCATGGGTTAACCCCCCTTGAAAAAATGCGATTTTTGGGTCTTTGAAAGACTAAATTTTTTATGGCCAAAAAAGGTTTCTTTTCTATCTAGAACATTATTGAACATTATTTCTAGTCTTACTTTGAGGGAAAACAAATAAAGAAAAAAATAACAGTTTTTGACCAAAAGCATGGGCTAACCCCTTTGAAAAAATGCGATTTTTGAGTCCTGGAAAGACTAAAATTTTTATGGCCAAAAAAGGTTTCTTTCTATCTAGAACATTATTGAACATTATTTCTAGTCTTACTTTGAGGGAAAACAAATAAAGAAAAAAATAACAGTTTTTGACCAAAAGCATGGGCTAACCCCTTTGAAAAAATGCGATTTTTGAGTCCTGGAAAGACTAAAATTTTTATGGCCAAAAAAGGTTTCTTTCTATCTAGAACATTATTAAACATTATTTCTAGTCTTATTTTGAGGAAAAATAAATAATTAAAAAAATACATTTTTTGACCAAAAGCATGGGTTAACACCTTTGGAAAAATGCGGTTTCTGGGACTTTGAAAGATTGAAGGTTTTATGGCCAAAAAAGGTTTCTTTTCTATCTAGAACATTAGTAAACATTATTTCTAGTCTTATTTTGAGGGAAAACAAATAAAGAAAAAAATTACAGTTTTTGACCAAAAGCATAGGTTAACCCGTTTGAAAAAATGCGATTTTTGGGACTTTGAGAAATTGAATTGTTTATGGCCAAAAAAGGTTTCTTTTCTATCTAGAACATTAGTAAACATTATTTCTAGTCTTATTTTGAGGGAAAACAAATAAAGAAAAAAATTACAGTTTTTGACCAAAAGCATAGGTTAACCCCTTTGGAAAAATGCGATTTTTGGGACTTTGAGAAATTGAATTGTTTATGGCCAAAAAAGGTTTCTTTTCTATCTAGAACATTAGTAAACATTATTTCTAGTCTTATTTTGAGGGAAAACAAATAAAGAAAAAAATTACAGTTTTTGACCAAAAGCATAGGTTAACCCCTTTGGAAAAATGCGATTTTTGGGACTTTGAGAAATTGAATTGTTTATGGCCAAAAAAGGTTTCTTTTCTATCTAGAACATTATTAAACATTATTTCTAATCTTATTTTGAGGGAAAACAAATAAAGAAAAAAATTACAGTTTTTGACCAAAAGCATGGGTTAACCCCTTTGGAAAAATGCGATTTTTGGGACTTTGAGAAATTGAATTGTTTATGGCCAAAAAAGGTTTCTTTTCTATCTAGAACATTATTAAACATTATTTCTAATCTTATTTTGAGGGAAAACAAATAAAGAAAAAAATTACAGTTTTTGACCAAAAGCATAGGTTAACCCCTTTGGAAAAATGCGATTTTTGGGACTTTGAGAAATTGAATTGTTTATGGCCAAAAAAGGTTTCTTTTCTATCTAGAACATTATTAAACATTATTTCTAATCTTATTTTGAGGGAAAACAAATAAAGAAAAAAATTACAGTTTTTGACCAAAAGCATGGGTTAACCCCTTTGGAAAAATTTGATTTTTGGGACTTTGAGAGATTGAAGTGTTTATGGCCAAAAAAGGTTTCTTTTCTATCTAGAACATTATTAAACATTATTTCTAGTCTTATTTTGAGGAAAAATAAATTTTAAAAAAATACATTTTTTGACCAAAAGCATGGGTTAACCCCATTGGAAAAATGCGATTTTTGGGACTTTGAAAGATTGAAGTGTTTATGGCCAAAAAAGGTTTCTTTTCTATCTAGAACATTAGTAAACATTATTTCTAGTCTTATTTTGAGGGAAAACAAATAAAGAAAAAAATTACAGTTTTTGACCAAAAGCATAGGTTAACCCGTTTGAAAAAATGCGATTTTTGGGACTTTGAGAAACTGAATTGTTTATGGCCAAAAAAGGTTTCTTTTCTATCTAGAACATTAGTAAACATTATTTCTAGTCTTATTTTGAGGGAAAACAAATAAAGAAAAAAATTACAGTTTTTGACCAAAAGCATGAGTTAACCCCTTTGGAAAATGCGATTTTTGGGACTTTGAGAGATTGAAGTGTTTATGGCCAAAAAAGGTTTCTTTTCTATCTAGAACATTATTAAACTTTATTTCTAGTTTTTTTTTGAGGGAAAACAAATAAAGAGAAAAATTACAGTTTTTGACCAAAAGCATGGGTTAACCCCTTTGAAAAAATGCGATTTTTGGGTCTTTGAAAGACTAAATTTTTTATGGCCAAAAAAGGTTTCTTTTCTATCTAGAACATTATTGAACATTATTTCAAGTCTAACTTTGAGGGGAAACAAATAAAGAAAAAAATTACAGTTTTTGACCAAAAGCATGGGTTAACCCCTTTGAAAAAATGCGATTTTTGGGTCTTTGAAAGACTAAATTTTTTATGGCCAAAAAAGGTTTCTTTTCTATCTAGAACATTATTAAACATTATTTCTAGTCTTATTTTGAGGAAAAATAAATAAAGTAAAAAATAACATTTTTTGACCAAAAGCATGGGTTAACCCCTTTGAAAAAAATGCAATTTTTGGGACTTTAAAAGATTGAAGTTTTAATTGCCAAAAAAGGTTTCTTTTCTATCTAGAACATTATTAAACATTATTTCTAGTCTTATTTTGAGGAAAAGTAAATAAAGAAAAAAATTACATTTTTGACCAAAAGCATGGGTTAACCCCTTTGAAAAAATGCGATTTTTGGGTCTTTGAAAAACTAGATTTTTTATGGCCAAAAAAGGTTTCTTTTCTATCTAGAACATTATTGAACATTATTTCTAGTCTTACTTTGAGGGAAAACAAATAAAGAAAGAAATGACAGTTTTTGACCAAAAGCATGGGCTAACCCCTTTGAAAAAATGCGATTTCTGGGACTTTGAAAGATTGAAGTTTTTATGGCCAAAATAAGGTTTGGTTTCTATCTTGAACATTTTTAAACCTTATTTCTAGTCTTATTTTTAGGAAAAATAATAAAAGAAAAAAAATTACTTTTTTTGACCAAACGAATAGGTTAACCCCTTTAGAAAAATGTGATTTTCAGAAATAGTCTCTTTTTTATCGTGAATTATTTTGACCGAATGCAAATTTTGTAAATTTAGTTTTTATTTTGTAAATAGTTTTTTAGATGAGTGTCTATTATCTTTTTTAATAAAGCATTATTAATTTCTTGTATATTGTTGCTGTTTTCTTTCGAGGTCAGTGGGAAAATAAATGAATAAAAGAATCAATGAATTAATCAATGAGTGAATGACTTTTAGATGGGAAACAGCTGTTTTTATGAAATTAGTTGTTTAGGACGTTCAGAGTTCTTGAAATCGGCTATTTTAGATGGAAAACAGCTGTTTTTAGAATTAGGTATATAGAGTGTTTTCACATGACGTCACGGCGGCCATGTTGGTGTCCCAAACCAATCCTCTGGGAGTTGAACTCTTTTCTTATGCAAACGCTTTCTTCTGTTCCAATAAATTTGCATAAATGCTGGCCACGTAAGTGAAAACACTCTATTTAGGAGGTCCAGAGAGCTTAAAATTGGCTATTTTTACAAAAATAGGTTCTTAAGAGGTCCATAGAGCTCAAAATCGGCGTTTGTGGATGAGCTGTTTTTATGAAATCAGGTGTTTAGGAGGTCCAGAGAGCTCAAAATCGGCCATTTTAGATCGAAAAGAGCTGTTTTTATAAAATCAGGTGTTCAGGACGTCCAAAGAACTCTAAATCGGCTATTTTAGATAGAAAACAGCTGTTTTTATAAAATCACGTGGTTAGGAGGTCCATAGAGCTCAAAATCGGCAATCTTAGATGAAAAACCGCTATTTTTTTATGAAATCAGGTGTTTAGGAGGTCCAGAGAGCTTAAAATCAGCAATCTTAAATGGAAAACAGCTGTTTTTGTGAAATCAGGTGTTTGGGAGGTCCATAGAGCTCAAAATCGGCAATCTTAAATGGAAAACAGCTGTTTTTATGATATCAGGTGTTTAGGAGGTCCAGAGAACTTTAATAGGCTATTTTAGATGAAAAGAGCCGTTTTTGTTAAATCGGGTGTTTAGGAGGTCCACAGAACTCTAAATCGGCTATTTTGGATGGAAAACAGTTGTTTTTTTTATTAAATCAGGTGTTTAGGAGATCCAGAGAGCTCTAAATCGGCTATTTTAGATGAAAACAGCCGGTTTTATTAAATCGGGTGTTTAGGAGGTCCACAGAGCTCTAAATCGGCTATTTTGGATGGAAAACAGCTGTTTTTTTTTATTAAATCAGGTGTTTAGGAGATCCAGAGAGCTCTAAATCGGCTATTTTAGATGAAAACAGCCGGTTTTATTAAATCGGGTGTTTAGGAGGTCCACAGAGCTCTAAATCGGCTATTTTGGATGGAAAACAGCTGTTTTTTTTTTTTAAATCAGGTGTTTAGGAGATCCAGAGAGCTCTAAATAGGCTATTTTAGATGAAAACAGCCGTTTTTATTAAATCGGGTGTTTAGGAGGTCCACAGAGCTCTAAATCGGCTATTTTGGATGGAAAACAGCTGGGTTTTTTTTTATTAAATCGGGTGTTTAGGAGATCCAGAGAGCTCTAAATCGGCTATTTTAGATGGAAAATAGCTGTTTTTTATTAAATCAGGTGTTTAGGAGGTCCAGAGAGCTCTAAATCGGCTGTTTTGGATGGAAAACAGCTGTTTCTATGAAATCAGGTGTTTAGGAGGTCCAGAGAGCCCCAAATCGTCTATTTTAGATTGAAAACAGCTGTCGATATCAAAACAAGTGTTTTCAGGAATTTTCCAATTTTTTCGACTAAAATCATGGTTTAACCCTTTGCAAAAAATCCAAAATGGTGACTTAAAGAAGATATTTTTATAGCAAGAAAATGCTTATTTTATATCAAGAATATAACCAAACATTATTTAAAAGCATATTTTGAGGAAAAATGAAGAGAGGAATTTTCCAATTTTGGGGCCAGAATCATGGGTTAACCCTCTGTAATAAATCCAAAATGGCGATTTCTTCCAAAAGTATATCTTTATAGCTTGGGAAGGCGTATTTTATATCAGGAACATCAAAACATTTTAGGCCTTTCTTGAGCAAAAGTGAAAAGGGAAATATTTCCCAAATGTTTTACCAAAATTATGTGTCAACCCCTTTGGAACTTTTTAAAATTTGTAGGTTCTTCCTATAATTATATCCCGATGTCCAAACAAGGGTTGTGTTACTCTCTGCCAAATAATCTTGTAACCAAAGCACATTAACTTTCAGTTTATTAATCCAGCTATACATATGAGAGAAACTTACAAAAAGATTATCGTAATAAGAAAATGGCATTATTGTTTAGCGGTCCACATTTTATAATGAGAAAATAGCCGACAGATATCTTAAGCCAAAGAAAACTAAAAAATGTTAATAAGTCTCTTAGACCACCTCCCCATTTCCCACACTTGTTTATTCTTGCTGCGGAGGTCTTGGCCAAGACCGTCCGAAACAATAAGAGCATAAGAGGTTTTTCTCTAGGTAATGACGAAGTTAAGATAAGCCAATACGCTGATGACACCACTCTTATTATATAAACACCAATGAAATACCAGGTGAACTTTCCCGAGAAAACGGGATATCTTCACATGTCAAAATTCACATCTAAAAATATCACCGTTGCTATGGCTACATAATAAATCGCGCCTTTCACACCAAAAAATTATTAAAGGAAATGGTTTGGTATTTCATTGGTGTTTATGTAATAAATAGAACATTACATGGCCGCTTGGAAATAAATTTCTCTGTGTATTGTTAGGAGGGAAAAGACAGGTCCATTAATTTACCAAAAACTGATCAGAACCAAACGTTTAACCCCACATAAAAGCCAACTAAAATGGCTTCAAGACTGTTATTTCTCAGACGAAGAAAGAACAATTAATAGGCCATTTGCACTAAAAAGTCATGTGACATCGTTTTTTATGAAAATGAAAGTTATATGATTTTGCCTTCGAAAAACGATTAGCGGGTCATATCCTAAACAAAATAAGTGATTTGGTTTTTCAAACGTGCAACATATTCTTAAAATGAGTAAGTTCGTGGCTGGTCACCTGACCAAATGTGATTTTGAAAATTACGAATTACCTCTTTCTGAACACAAATTTTGCACTTAAACTTCAAGGAAAGTGTTGAAAAAATGATGTGGTAACGTTTACAGCACATTTGAACGTAACTATCAAAAGTTTAACAAGATGTAAGCAACAAGTAGTTTTGGTCGCCATGTTGGAGGGCAAGAGTATGCCCTCCAACATGGCGGCCAATACAAATCATACCACTTTGTTGAACAATCAAAGTGCCATAAAATATCGCCCTTAAATGCTTTTCCTCTCAAATTTCGGGTGTAAGATAATTTTTATGTGCTCTGTCAATTTTTGGAATCAGCAGGATTCCAACTCATTGTTTGAAGGAAGCATTGGTCACGTGACCTCTTAGTGCAGGTGGCCTATTGGGAACTTGCCTATCTTATGGCGCAACGGTGCACGAAAAGAACCAAACTGATAGAGTTCCAATTTAAACTATTACATGGGCGCATACTAACCAATGATTTCTTACTTAAAACAGGACGAAAAGTAAATGACAACTGTCCCTTTTGCAACAATTCCTCAGAGACGCTAATTCATCTTTTTTGGTCTTGCCATGTAACGTCCTCTTTTTGGAAAAGTCTAACTGACTGCTAGCTTCAAAACGTTCTTCCGTTAATCAGTAAATACAACTTATTGAACATTACTGCTCTGGGCTTGAGACAGGAGCCTCATCCTATAGAATACTCGTGTCAATTAAACTATTGTCTCCAATTATTTGGCAAGCCAAAATGGATGAAATATCGCCTAATTTTGCAAATTTTCTATGCCTGGTTAATTTAAGATCTATTATATTAGAAAATTATATCTATCTATTATATTTAAAAAATGGAACTTTCTTACAGATAGCTCTTAATACAGCTCTTGACATCGATTGTTTCCTTTCCCCTGACGGTCAAATACCACGAAATTGAAAGAATTGTAAATCTTGTATTTAAGTAAATATAAGTGACTGATTGTATACAATCAACGTTCGTTCATTACTGCTGTCGTTTTTAGGTAGTCGAATTGTAATTTCTTTTAACTTTTGTTGTTTGTTGGGTTTTCCCTATTCCCTATTGTTGAAACGGTGAACAGTGAAAATAAAAATAGTAAAACTGCCTGCTGCACTGAATAAAAGCCCAGCGTAATGCGAACATCAGTCCCCGTTTATTTATACAAATAAAACACTTAAGTACTGCAAAGGTAGTGAAGCAGGAAAATGTAACAAGCTCTAAGTAAAGTTGTTTGATCGATAATGTAATAAAAATGATATAGTGTCTGCTGCCCGTCAGGAAAAACCCCCTTAGCTAAGGAGGAAACCTGAACCCTCCCGAAAGCAGAGCCAGACACTTAACAGGAACCTCGAGGGAGAGAGGTTTAACTAGAATACAAAATTATGAGTACACCAACGACGAACTACAATCAATTCAAATGACACAAAAAGAAAAAAGCGTTGACAAACGAAACTCATGCAGCGATGTCAGCTTAGAATGATCACCTCAGTAAAATCCCGCCTTTTTATACTTGAGTCTCCATGACAGCTATCAATAAGTTGGAACCGTGAAAAAGATAATTTTCTGCTCTTCTTAGAACCGCAGCAAATAATAATTTGTGCTGTAATTTAGATGCTGCATCAGTACGTTGGTCTATCTGCTTGATTCAATGAATCCTTCAAACTTTTATGGATCTTGAAATCTGTTCATGTTTCTCTCGTACTTGGTACATCGTTTAACTTTAAAATTATAATGTCCCGTATGAGGATTTCTGGCGATATGAACTCCGTTCACCTACTAAAACATCCTTCTCTGAAAGCTGCTCTGGCCAGCACAAGGTAGATTCCACCAAAAGAATTCGGTAAAATGGAAACTTGGCAGGATTTTCTGTCTTTGTATCCAATTATCAGGTGAGGTAGCTCCAATTAAAATTGATGTGGCAGAATAATGTCCGACAGGTTCGGCAGATCAAGACCTGAAATGACAAGTTTGATAAAATCAGCATCACAATGTATTGCCAAATACTTGTTTAACAAGTCACTCTTGTGATGCTTTGTGCTTTTTTTACTTGAAAATCACGTAATGTTAATTCTCAAGGAAAGGTATAAGACAGGTATTAATCCAAAAAATTGAATTAAGTCACATACCTGATCGACAAATCCAGGATACCGGATGGCTTGGCCTCCATGCCAGCTCTGCTTTCTTCCCCATCACAGGCGAGAAATCTTGCCACCACATTCCTTCTAACTGAAAGA
Source organism: Porites lutea (assembly GCF_958299795.1). Classification (NCBI taxonomy): domain Eukaryota; kingdom Metazoa; phylum Cnidaria; class Anthozoa; order Scleractinia; family Poritidae; genus Porites; species Porites lutea. The sequence goes on from NC_133214.1 coordinate 1,070,147, forward strand.
TATGAAATATGATAACAAGCACAAAGAGTCAATGTTTAAATTCAAATCAATGTTTCATGGCATAAAGTGAACTGAAATGGAAAAAACAAGTATTACAACAAACTGCTGTAAACTGTGTTCCTTCAAGGATTTGTGCAAGAGTGATAATGGAAGCCATAATCAAATGAAGACAGGTAAATAATGGTCATGCACTGACCACAACCACAACAGGAGTAGAGAAACAGTCAGTTTGAGTACCAACTTATTTGGGTATCCTGGCTTTACCAGGTCCACACCACAGCAATAAGGACAAGCACAAGGGATGACTTTGTAGTTGAAAACTACAAATAGGGAAGAACAGTTAGTATGAGTTTCTGGTTTCCATACTTACTGGTTTATAGGTTGACCGGTTCTATGATCTCTGATCTCTTGTGTTGTGTAGATTAAGTGACACCGGCTTCTGCCGAAACAGTTCATCGGCCACATAACACCACTACACCTTCCACAAGTTCAGCTTTCATTGGAATCCGGTCATACACAAGCATCCAGCCACCATAAGGAATCCAATATTTCATACAAGTTGTATCTTCCACAAGCTTCCAGTCAGATATCTGGAATGTATGGGGCAGGCATCTGGGATGCAGTTGTGGATCCATGATCAAAACAAGTGAAGAGGAACAGTCACCATGAGAACTGACTGAGTCGGTGTGCTATTAAATCAGGTGTTTCGGAGGTCCACAGAGCTCAAAATTGGCCTTTTTAGATGATAAATAGATGATAAAGGGGAAGAACAGTTAGTATGAGTTTCTGGTTTCCATACTTACTGGTTTATAGGTTGACCGGTTCTATGATCTCTGATCTCTTGTGTTATGTAGATTAAGTGACACCGGCTTCTGCCGAAACAGTTCATCGGCCACATAACACCACTACACCTTCCACAAGTTCAGCTTTCATTGGAATCCGGTCATACACAAGCATCCAGCCACCATAAAGAATCCAATATTTCATACAAGTCGTATCTTCCACAAGCTTCCAGTCAGATATCTGGAATGTATGGGGCAGGCATCTGGGATGCAGTTGTGGATCCATGATCACAACAAGTGAAGAGGAACAGTCACTATGAGAACTAACTGAGTGGGTGTGTTATTAAATCAGGTGTTTCGGAGGTCCACAGAGCTCAAAATTGGCCTTTTTAGATGATAAATAGATGATAAAGGGGAAGAACAGTTAGTATGAGTTTCTGGTTTCCATACTTACTGGTTTATAGGTTGACCGGTTCTATGATCTCTGATCTCTTGTGTTATGTAGATTAAGTGACACCGGCTTCTGCCGAAACAGTTCATCGGCCACATAACACCACTACACCTTCCACAAGTTCAGCTTTCATTGGAATCCGGTCATACACAAGCATCCAGCCACCATAAGGAATCCAATATTTCATACAAGTAGTATCTTCCACAAGCTTCCAGTCAGATATCTGGAATGTATGGGGCAGGCATCTGGGATGCAGTTGTGGATCCATGATCACAACAAGTGAAGAGGAACAGTCACTATGAGAACTGACTGAGTGGGTGTGTTATTAAATCAGGTGATTCGGAGGTCCACAGAGCTCAAAATTGGCCTTTTTAGATGATAAATAGATGATAAAGGGGAAGAACAGTTAGTATGAGTTTCTGGTTTCCATACTTACTGGTTTATAGGTTGACCGGTTCTATGATCTCTGATCTCTTGTGTTATGTAGATTAAGTGACACCGGCTTCTGCCGAAACAGTTCATCGGCCACATAACACCACTACACCTTCCACAAGTTCAGCTTTCATTGGAATCCGGTCATACACAAGCATCCAGCCACCATAAGGAATCCAATATTTCATACAAGTTGTATCTTCCACAAGCTTCCAGTCAGATATCTGGAATGTATGGGGCAGGCATCTGGGATGCAGTTGTGGATCCATGATCACAACAAGCGAAGAGGAACAGTCACTATGACAACTGACTGAGTGGGTGTGTTATTAAATCAGGTGTTTAGGAGGTCCACAGAGCTCAAAATTGCCCTTTTAAGATGAGAAATAGATGATAAAGGGAAAGAACAGTTAGTATGAGTTTCTGGTTTCCATACTTACTGGTTTATAGGTTGACCGGTTCTATGATCTCTGATCTCTTGCGTTATGTAGATTAAGTGACACCGGCTTCTGCCGAAACAGTTCATCAGCCACATAACACCACTACACCTTCCACAAGTTCAGCTTTCATTGGAATCCAGTCATACACAAGCATCCAGCCACCATAAGGAATCCAATATTTCATACAAGTAGTATCTTCCACAAGCTTCCAGTCAGATATCTGGAATGTATGGGGCAGGCATCTGGGATGCAGTTGTGGATCCATGATCACAACAAGTGAAGAGGAACAGTCACTATGACAACTGACTGAGTGGGTGTGTTATTAAATCAGGTGTTTAGGAGGTCCACAGAGCTCAAAATTGCCCTTTTAAGATGAGAAATAGATGATAAAGGGAAAGAACAGTTAGTATGAGTTTCTGGTTTCCATACTTACTGGTTTATAGGTTGACCGGTTCTATGATCTCTGATCTCTTGCGTTATGTAGATTAAGTGACACCGGCTTCTGCCGAAACAGTTCATCGGCCACATAACACCACTACACCTTCCACAAGTTCAGCTTTCATTGGAATCCGGTCATACACAAGCATCCAGCCACCATAAGGAATCCAATATTTCATACAAGTAGTATCTTCCACAAGTTTCCAGTCAGATATCTGGAATGTATGGGGCAGGCATCTGGGATGCAGTTGTGGATCCATGATCATAACAAGTGAAGAGGAACAGTCAGTATGAGAAATGACTAAGTGGGTGGGTTATTAAATCAGGTGTTTAGGAGGTCCGGCTTTTTTAGATGATAAATAGCTATTTTTATCAAATCACGTGTTTAGGAGGTCCAGAGAGCAATCAGCATCACAATGTATCACCAATTACTTGTCTAACAAGTCACTCTTGTTATGCTTTGTGCTTTTTTAAACTTGAAAACCACATAATGTTAATTCTCAAAGAAAGGTCTTAGACAGTTATTATTCCAAAAAATTGAATTAAGTCACATACCTGATCGACAAATCCAGGGTACTTGGTGGAGGGAAAAAACAACAGTGGCTTGGCCTCCATGCCAGCTCTGGTTTCTTCCACATGACAGGCGAGAAATTTTGTCACCACACTCCTTCTAATAAATTATATACGAAATATGATAACAAGTACAAGAGTCAATAAATTATGTAAATTCAAATTAACGTTTCATGGCATAAAGTGTACTGAAATTGAAAAAAAAACAACCACCATTGATCAACAGTCTCTTAATCCCACTTATAAACCTACTGTATTTTGACTGCTGTAAACTGAGTTCTGTCAAGGATTTGTACAAGAGTGATAATGATAGCCATAATCAGTTGTGGATCCATGATAACAACAAGTGAAGAGGAACAGTCAGCATTAGTACTGACTGAGTGGGTGTGTTGAGTATCCTAGATTTCCTGGTTTTGGATGGTAGGTTCCTTCGATTTGCAGGTTGACACCACAGCAAAATGGGCAGGCATCAAGAATGCTTATGTAGTTGAACACTACAAATAAGGAAGAACAGTTAGTATGAATTTCTGGTTTCCATACTTACTGGTTTATAGGTTGACCGGTTCTATGTTTGCTGATCTCTCGTGGCATGCAGATTATTAAGAGTGAGCTTTTTGAGACGATCTGAATGAGGATAAATGATCCGAGATCACTCAGATCATGGTAGATCAAAATTCATTGGTTCATTTGGTCTACCATGATCCTGGTGGTCTGGGACCTCCGATCCTAGTAAATCCTTATCATCCCAAAGGTCAACCCACCCCAAGTGACACCGGTTTCTGTCGAAACAGTTCATCGGCCAAACACCACTACACCATATCCACAAGTTCAGCTTTCATTGGAACCTAGTCATACACAATCCTCCAGCCACCGTAAGGAAACCAATTTCATACAGGTAGTATCTTCCATAAGTTTCCAGTCTGATATCTGGAATGTATGGGGCAGGCATCAGGGATGCAGTTGTGGATCCATGATAACAACAAGTGAAGAGGAACAGTCAGCATTAGTACTGACTGAGTGGGTGTGTTGAGTATCCTAGATTTCCTGGTTTTGGATGGTAGGTTCCTTCGATTTGCAGGTTGACACCACAGCAAAATGGGCAGGCATCAGGAATGCTGTTGTAGTTGAACACTACAAATAAGGAAGAACTGTTAGTATGAGTTTCTGGTTTCCATACTTACTGGTTTATCGGTTGACCGGTTCTATGTTTGCTGATCTCTCGTGGCATGCAGATTATTAAGAGTGAGCTCTTTGAGACGATCCGAATGAGGATAAGTGATCCGAGATCACTCAGATCATGGTAGATCAAATGAACTGATGACTCCACTCTAGACAAAAATTCATCGGTTCATTTAGTCTACCATGATCCTGGTGGTCTGGGACCTCCGATCCTAGTAAATCCTTATCATCCCAAAGGTTGACCCACCCCAAGTGACACCGGTTTCTGTCGAAACAGTTCATCGGCCAAACACCACTACACTATATCCACAAGTTCAGCTTTCATTGGAACCTAGTCATACACAATCCTCCAGCCACCATAAGGAAACCAATTTCATACAGGTAGTATCTTCCATAAGTTTCCAGTCTGATATCTGGAATGTATGGGGCAGGCATCAGGGATGCAGTGTAGAGGAACAGTCAGTTTAAGAACCTACTGAGTAGGCATGTTGGTTATTGTGAATTTCCTGGAGTTGGGTGTCTGGGTCCTCTTATGTGGTCTCTTGCTAGCTTGAAAATCCTCAGGTGTGACGTCATGCAGGGTTGATATTAGAAATGGACCAGGGTGCTGTTTAGTCTGGCCCCTGTCCCTAAGAGCAATCCGGCATTACCTTTCAGGAGCATAAGCTCCCGCCATCATAGCTCTCGTGGTAACAAGGGCACGCAAGCCTCCCCGCCACGACAAGGCACAGCACCAGGGGAGGGAAGAACTGTTAACTCTTCTAAAATGCTTTACAATGTATAGCCTTCCATCCTGCTATGTGGGAAGGGATGAGGTCTGTAACTGAGAAATGGTATAGTTCACAACTTGCAGAGTGGTAACCCTGTGTAGTGGTCAGCAGATAATATTATAGCAGTATCTTTAAGAAGCCAGTGGCAAAGCAAAGAAAAATATTAAGATATCGCCATTTTTTTTGGTTTTCTCGCATTTTGCATTAGTCCTTCAGTTCGAAAATTATTTGCAAGGGAAACATAAGTGCTATGGGGGAAAAATCAACTTTAGCCTCTTAACTCAGTTTTCCCGAGGAATGTTTTTTGTCTTAGTACGAGGTACATATGAAGAGTAAAAAAGAGGAAAGAACAACAACAATTCTTCATTCAGCTCATGGTGATATTACATTTTTTTTTACTTTACATGACCGAAATTTGTGCTATAAAGTTATAAATTTATAATGTAAGAGAAACAAAATGTGCAAGCTGGGAGGCTACATAAGCTTTTACGTTTTCTAGTTAGCTTCCAATTCCAATTAAAGTAGGTATGTAAACAGTTGAAAAAGAAGAAAAAGGAATAGATAAATGAATTAATTAATTAAATTAAGGTGATTCCCTGGTTTTGCACTGCGCATCTCTTACTGCACATAACAAGATGGCCATTGTAAAACAGAGCATGTGAAGTATCATTATTAAAATGAAGTTGACTGAAGAGAAACGCTATTGGAATTTTTGCTTGCAGTTGTTTCTTGCCGAGGTGAGACTCAATGTGTTGGGAATGTGCATAATGTAGGCAGTATGCGTGTTGCTGAGTTCGACTTCCTCACCTCGATAGTGGATGTTTAACTTGTGCTTACTCACTTTGATTTTTATTTAAACGCTTTCTTTATCACATTGTATCCTAAAGGTGATATCTCGATGTAAATTCTGTAAAAGCAGATTTTTTAATACTTTCTTCCCCTTTTCACATACATTCTATTTTGAAACTCGCCTCAGTCCTCTCTCAAAACTCGGAGAAAATGCATTTGGTGCGCACTTTCTGCAGCTCTACCGCAAAAACGAGTACGGTGACCCCAGTTTTTTATTTCATGATTTTAATAAGGACAGTGCTTCCTTTCGATGAGAAAAAAATTGGCACAAATCTATGTTCAGTTTTTTGGCAATTTTACTAAATTGTACGGATTGAGCTATCACGGGTCGAATAGCGCGTGTCCAATTCAATTCTACTTTGAAGCGTAAAATAAAAACAGGAGCATTAAAAGGTATTTTTCTGGTATGTAAGTGGATAAACAATACAATAAAGTCAAATTCTGTGCGATACCACATGCATCATCGAAAAATCTCACATTCTTGTCTAGTTTTGGGCTGCGTGCGGTTTTGGACGAAGGGTCCAAAATAGCCGTATTTCTCAGCATTGTGACGTCAAAACGAGCACGGTGACCCCCCACTTTTTATCACTTTACAATCATCTTCTTGACTTGTTACATCAGTGTACCAAGTTTCATCTACAATCTATGTTAGGTTCTTTTACTAGGGAATCACCTTAATAAAGGATACACAGAATGAAAATATGGGGAACTCTTGGTTGGCCCGGGTCTAGTTGCGCGAAAGTGGGGCTAGTGAGGCCTCACGAGTTTTGTTTTGCCTTCACGTCTTAACGATTGAGATGATCGATATGGTTTGTGTCAAGATGTTATGTGCTTAAGAGCATTCAAAAAAGAGATTTAACCCCAGCAGAAATGAAAGTTGATTATCTTCCCTTTGCCAAGGATCTTTACTAAGAACGTAATGGAATCAAGTGATTCGGCGCCGCGAATGGAAGCACTTTACTAGAACGGAGTTAAGAGAACAAGTGTGCTCACTTAACATTAACGAAACTATACGAATAGGAGAGATCATGAGAAATGCAGGGTTGTCAAAATGCGCCGGCGACCGACGCTATCACCGCCTACTTTAAGGTTTTTGCTGCATGTAAATTATTTTAAAAAAGTAAAAAAAATGGACGATTCTAAATGTTGTAAAATAGAAAAAGAAAAAGAAATTGTTTTAATCATGATCTACATGTTCATTTTTGTGAAGCACCCTATCTACCTGGGAAACACATATCCCTAGTGATATGTGTTCCCCCACCTGGGAGACACATATCCCTAGTGATGTGTGTTCCCCCACCTGGGAAACACATATCCCTAGTGATATGTGTTCCCCCATCTGGGAAACACATATCCCTAGTGATATGTGTTCCCCCACCTGGGAAACACATATCCCTAGTGGTATGTATAACACATATCCATAGTGACATGAGTTGTCCTACCTATAGAAATTAAAAAGAGTAGTTGACAACATGGAACCTTTCCTTTACAAGTAAATGATTGGGTTAATTTGTCATCAATTTTAACTGCCGATTTCATTTGAGAACATGGATATTAAAACGTCCAAGAAACATCCGTGGACATCTTCTTTTCTTAGTTGGTCGTCTAGTTTCTGTTTACAGTCAAAGGCTTTTCCAAAGTCGACAAAGCATGAAAAGAGTAAATTTTGGTGCTTTTGTGGTTTAGATTTCACATACTTGTCAATAAGCGTTTTTAATGTGAAGATGCTATCAACTGTGCCATGCATTTTTCTGAAGCCACGGTGTTCAGCTTTCAAAATTCCTTTTTGAACCATGTAATCGTACAGTCGATTGTTGAGGATTGATGTAAAGATCTTGCCTAACGCAGAGAGTAAAGTGATACCTCAGTAATTTTCGACTTTGGATCGATCATCCTTCTTATGAATAGGTACAATCAGGCCAAAACTCCAAAGAGCAGAGTATTTGCCAGTATCTAAGATTTGATTAAATAAATTTGCTAAATGCCCTTTAATGGCTTCCTTTCTGATTCTTATTGCTTCCTTTAATATATTATCGATACCTGGAGATTTGCTTGCTTTCAGTTTGTTAATTGCAGTTTTGAACTCTTTATCAGTTATTGGATATTCAATTGGGCCTTCCACTCTTCCACTGGGTTTTTATATTCGTCTCCAGATCTAGTATATTATTGAGAGAGGTCGCATTCTGTTGCTAAAAGTATTTATAAAACTGTTCCGTACTCACTGCTTCAGCTCCATGTGTTTTTCTTTTTCCTTAGTTAAAGATTTTTCCTACATGTATTTGTCGTCAGGTCTCTTTGGAGTTCTGCATATCGATATTAGACATGCCTTTGCTGAGACTCCCGTTTCTTCCGTCTACAAGTTTGTTTGAACCGCTTCTTTTTGTCTCGCAGTAGTTGTCTCAGTTCTGAATTATTAATGTCATAAGAAATTTTCTCCCTAAGGGATTGCAAGTTTTCTTTTTCTGTTCTACATTCCTGATCGAACCATTTTATTTGTGATTTGCATTTAATTTTGCTGCCTCTGGCTTTCCATCCGGCTTCTTTGCATGCTTCCATCAAAGTTTCACTTACTAATTCAGACGCAGTTTTGATGCAATCATGTTTGACAGCTGCTACTAACCTGGATTGAACTGTTTATATCAACAGTGATATGTCTTCCCCTACCAGCCCCGCCGGGAAACACATGCCGGCTACTTTCTGTCATTCTCCTGCTACCTAAAATCTTTTTGACAACCCTGTGTAAGAGAAATAAAATGTGCAAGCCGGGAAGCTAAATAAACTTTTAGGTTTTCTAGTTAGCTTTCAATTCCAAGTAGTGTACGTATGTAAACTGTTGAAAATAAGGAAAAGGAATAGATAAATGAATTAATTAATTAAATTAATAAAGGATACACCGAATGAAAATATGCGGAAACTCTTGGTTGGCCCGGGTCTAGTTGCGCGAAAGTGAGGCTAGTGAGGCCTCAAGAGTTTTGTTTTGCCTTCACTTCTTAACGATTGAGTCGATCAATATGGTTTGTGTCGAGGCATGATGTGCTTAAGAGCCATCAAAGAGGAGATTTAACCCCAGCAGAAATGAAAGTTGATTATCTTCCCTTTGCCAAGGATCTTTACTAAGAACGTAATGGATTCAAGCGTTTTGGTGCGGCAAATGGAAGCACTTTACTACAATGGAGTTAAAAGTACAAAAGTGTACTCACTTCACTTCACAAGAGAAGATTCACGAAACTACTGGAACGGGAGAATTCCTGACAGATGGTTCTGTTTCAAGCTCGCTTTGTCCATTCTCTTACCATAGAAAGGTAAACATTCTCGAGGAATGAGTGAATCTGCCGTTACAACTTATCAAACCTTGGAGCTCTCATGAACACTGCTGTGCATGAAATGTTTACAATGAGGCCGAATGTTTAAACAGTCTTCACGATCCTGTGTTCAAGAGTTTGAGCAGTGCAATGAAAGTACCAATTTTTAGAAAACCGCTGTTAGTTTATCTTGAAACCCTTCGACAAGTTGCTAAAATAGATTGGGCAGAAGGGCAAATACAATACTTGAATACTTGCACTCTCGATCCCTTCCAGAACTTTTTTCCTTTTTCTTACTTTCTTAGTTTGCAACTGTTCCTCTGTCAGTTTTTTCAGTGAACTTTGATCAAAGGACTGTTCTTAAAACATGTTGCTTTCTTCCGGTGCTTACATGGTTTCATAAGCCAGGCTTGTAGGATTAAAAGGTCATTTTTAATGTTTTATTTCATTCTCACTTGTCATTAATTGTATATTTAAATGCAGCTAGCGCTGTTTCCAGGTGTTAAATCTAAAAGACCTTAAAGTCGACAGCACATGCTCCCGTTCCTGAGAATGTCCACCTTTACCTTTCATTGGATAAGTAAGAGACCAAGCAAACATCATGGAACAGCACTTTCTCTTGCCAAAATTCTTTCATTCAAATACTTCCATGAGTCCTATCTTCTTAAGTAAGTGAAGCGAGCACACTTGCGTTTTCGCTGTTAAGTGCTTTCTATTACCACACCAAATCACATGAATCGTTAACTTTCTTTGCGAAAAGATCTCGGGAAAGTAAAGGTAGTTGCAGCTAGAGTAAAATCTCCTTCTTGGTGGCGCTCAGGCACGCAACAATTTGAAGCAAACCATATCGATTGACTCAATTGCTAAGATGAGCAGTCAAAACAAAACTCTTGAGGCCTCACTAGCCTGGCTTTTGCACAACTAGAGTAGACCTGGGATGGCCTAAACGTCCGCCATATAATTTGCATTCGGTTCATTGAGTAACTGAATAACAGAAAACAAAAACAAAGAGCACACAAATCCACCCACCCATCCCCCCTCAGCCAAAAAGGAAAAAGGTCCAGTTTACCAGAGATTACCACAAATGAAGTGGGATTACCTGTAATGTGACTATCCAGAGATTGGCAAGATGGAAAAGGACATGTGTGTGATTTAGTGGTATCGCTCTACACCATTCTCAGATCGATAGCTAACTTTCCTGATCTGGTTCTTTTTCTAAGTTGTATTGAGCTATTTGACTGCCTTTGAAAGAATCTGTTATGTAAGCCTTGAATAAAAGCTTGTATAAACACGCAGGCCAGTGTACTAAGGGCAGGATATATGAAGACTGAGAGGTATCAAGTTTACAAAAACTCCACGATATTGCTGTAAGCACTAGAAGTACCTAGAAGTATCCAGGTTTAGTGTTTTTAAAGACATTTCTCGGGGAGAATGTTGATTTCCGAGCCTCTAGATTTCAAAATTTTTTGGGGAAGGATGCCCCAAGATCCCCCCAACAAACTTGTGTTCATTTTCAAGCCCCTCAGTTAACAACATGCAACACTGTCGCTGAAAATTGTATTTGTTTGCAAGTTGCTTCATAAACCATCCTCACATTACCTAACAAAACTAGATAAAAAGTATGGACACTTTCTCGAAACTCAAAAGTTTTTTTTAAATGCTGGAAAATATGTTTAGGTCATGAAATGTGGGACTCAACCAAGTGACATAAACAGAATTAAAAAAAAAATTCATTTCGACCAAAGGAAAGGCCTATAAAGTATCTTATTTACAATCCTCTCCTGGGGTAAAATACCAGCCTTTCTCTTACATAATCTACCAAGCAATTCCAAAACTGCCCATCCTCCCTCCCTGGGCATTTGACTGGAGTTTTGCTCCACACAATGGATAATTTGACCCAAAATAAGAAATGCCCAGTCAGGCATTTGACTTTTATGTCAAAATTCTAGTCAGCGTTGCAAGCAAAAGGATTGCATAATTCTATCTGCATTCAGCATGTGCAGCTCATTGCTCCAATATTCAATGTTTGTTGGAGCATTTGAGAGCCTTTTAAAAAGCCTGTTAAATGTAGGATTTCTGGAATGAAAAATTTTAATGAACAAACCACTGTAACACAGCTTTCTGAGACTTATGATATTTCGGCTGTGTTTATTAGGATGTTTACATTTGAATAAGCAGTTTGATGCATGGGAAAATTATTGAATGGTCACTTGGTGGAGGATTTGACGCTTTCTGATGTGCTAGCCGGTGGGGCATTTGACCATGTATTCTCCCAACATACTGGGGAATTTGACTAAAAAAACATTTAAAATGTCTTGAAAATGTCCAGGGGGTAATGGGAAGTTTGGAATTGACTGGTACATAACATAACCGAAACTTGTTTTACATCACTGATGAAGTTTGTGCGATTGGAACGAAAAAAAAAAATTGTTTCAAACTGTTATCCCCTGAATTTTGAAATTAATTGTTAAATGTCTTTCCCTAATAATTTAACCGTGTTTAAGCAAGGCACATTTATAATGTAAAATCTGAATTTCTTAAAACGTATGTTCTGTCATTGCTTGCCTTGATGGTTAACAGTTCCTGTATTTGACAAGGTAGTAGATTCATCTTTTTTTGAACACATAAGAATATAGATATTTCCTTACGTCTCCTGTTGGCAAGAAAATGGAACTCACCTAGCATGGGGTGACCCTATTCGGTGGAATGGCTGACTGATGGAATGACTGAACACAATGACGGAATACACGGAATATTCTAAAACACCGAGTATACGGGATACTATTAAACACAGAATTTACAGGACATTCTGTATTTGATTTGAACTGGACTGACAAAAAAGCAGAAGCAAAGGAAACACTCTTGTTTTGAAATCGTGTTAAAAATTCAATTTTCGTACAGCCGTACACTTTAGACCTTTAATATGAAGGAAGGAATCTAATGTCAGATGATTTTCATAAAACGGCTGTTCTGAAAACAAAAAAAGATTTGTAAACTTAAGCTTCACAGCAAAGGATTGTACCAACAATTGGGGGCCGCACTAGTGCCTCAATCTGTCCGGTCGCTTGCTTTAGATTTTGCAGACATTTGTCCGCAATTTTTCATGGGAAATTTAAGTCGGCAGGAAGTTTAAACATTTGGTTGTTTCTCAAAACAGAAATAAGCGCCCTCCTGAGTTAGCATAAGGTTCGTGTCAGTAGTGAGGGTTCGAGTTATGGGAGTCGAAATCTATATCCTTTTTAAAAGATTTTTCTCTTATCCTGGGTTTTCAGAATATTCCGCATATTTCGTGTTTTGTTTTAGAATATTCTGTAAATTCCGTGTTTTAGTATATAATTTCCGTATTTTAGAATATTCCGTGTATTCCACCATTCCGTTCCATCATTCCGTCAGTGCGCCGGTCACTCCCAGCATGAGCAGCAGGGCGGATAAAGGTTGGGCGGTGAAACGAGCGCTCCGCTCTTCATTTAATGTGTGATGCGGAGTAGGACTGGCACGAGCGCTCTTTCCGTGCTTCCGGTGCGCTTGAAGGCCGGCGAAATTTTTCTTTTTGCGAACCGGAAATCCTATTTTCTTTCTGTAATTTCAGGGTACAATGTTAAATAGATAAATTCGTTTCATAATATTATCAATAAACAGTTTCATATGTTTGTGTCTGTACGTCTATAAGTTAAACTTGTTTGTGGTATAATGCCAAAATTTGAGTTTAATTTGAAAGTGTTGAATACCTCCTCCTTCCACTAAATATCACCTAATCGTCTTTGGCCGTTTCGTTTGCAAAAGCTTAACACTTCTTAACCTCAATTTTTACATATGTTAAAGGGGGATAAATTTTGTATAACATAACAAAAAATTAGATTGATATATATTGATATAGTGGCGTTGTACTTCTTCAAACTTTGCTTCTCGGGTGCAACGCGCCATGGTGATTCGCGCAATGCGTTGCAAATCCGGCAACCGCATATAAACAAAATTTATTGAGGTTAGTTGTAAGGTTTTTCCTCCGTTTTTCTCTCTAAAACAAAACAAGGTAAACAGTGAAAACTGAGGGGAAACTAATTTTGAAGTTTCGAAGAAAAAGAAAGACGTATGAGATGTTTTTTTCAAAATTAAAAAGAAGGATGATGGTGATTGAAATTAGCATAATTTCACCTTGCACGAGCTGCACGCATTCAGCAAAATACACGTCATCTAGTTATGAAACACGATCTGCTGTCTTTTAGTTTTGCCATGGATGACATTTTCCTTCGTGTTTTAGACAGTACTTAGCTGTTTTTGTTTTGGAATAACATCGACATTGGCGAGTAGCAAAACGAAAATATAATTCAGTGGTAGAGTCATGGAAGTAATAAAAGAAACCCTTTGAAAGAGATGTTTGTCTACTCCAATTCAACTAAACCTCCCGCAAAAAATAGCAATATTTGCCTCTCGGAGACAGCGTACCAGCACAAAGGAACGAGGAAGAAGTGCAAGAAAACAAATCAAGCTGCCATAATTCAGCGACAGTGTGTCATGTACAAACCACATCGCAAACCCTGACCGAAGTCGAAAACAAGCGACATTTCTAAGCAGAGTCCCAGTCCACTGCATCACACCTTTTTGCTCGGACGCGCTCGTTTCACCGCCCAACCTTTATCCGCCCTGATGAACAGTGTGTCATGGAGACCGTTGAATCAAAGGTAAAAACTATCCCAAAGATTCCCTCCAGTCTTATATGCGTATCCGAGGCTCTGCAGTAGATTAATTAAGGCTATATGGTAGCATTATATATCACTAGGGTAAGCATAATAAGGGCCATAGTCGTGACGAAAAGCTCATACATTTTATAGCTGACCTCAGTTGGTAACACGCATGGAGTTGTATTTCCCGTCACCGTCCAGTATCTGTTAAAAACAAATTACATTATCGAAACATTTAAGACACACAAAATCCATCAAAATACTTTCAAAACGTTGGGCAATATATTCCGTGTATAGTTCTTACCGTTTAGAGTTGAAAAAAGCCAAGCGCTGTCAATGAACGATCCATGCGTTGTAATCAAGAAACTTGAAAATAAAATGAATCACATGCGCGGCTGCTCAGCTACGATGCACGTGCATGCACGAGATCGAGGCAACGTAACGGTGATTAGTCCCCAGGCCCTCTTGGTGTGCAGTAGTAATCCCCTCCTGTTAGCAGTCAGGGCCGGATCTCCTTGCTAACAACAGCCAACTTGAGTTGAGTGCCGCTTGTGCAAATTGCTGTCGACTCCCCGAGTGAGGATTTTGCGCGTCCTTAGCCTGTTCCAAGCGTTCAGATAGTGGAGAGCGGTGCGAAGTAAAGAAAAAACGCCTGGAACAGGCTAGCGCGTCCTTCGATATAAGACATCATAACTTACTTGATGCGTGCCAATCAAGACACTCCTTGAACAAGACTCGAGTATTATGTACGTCAACTGTCTCTAAATGATAAAATTTCTTTCTACTTATAGGCGTCTCAAACTCACTATGTGAGCACATGTTAAAAATAAATGCATCTGGAAATAATTGTGTAACACGGCAGTTTATAGGATTTGTATAAGAAACGTAAACATCAGCGAAAATATCGCCTTAATCTTAAGGTACGGTAAAACGGGCAACAAACAACGTGCAACTTGTTTTGCAACATTGCAGCATAACGAGTTGAAAAGCGATGTTGCGCTTTTTACCACCCTCATAAAACCTGTCTTGCAACAGATCAGGTTGTTTTTTAAAACAGGTTTAAACAAGGGTGGTAGAACGCGCAAGCTATTCAACTCATTAAAAGGTCTATTCTCTTTTTTGTAGTCAAAAAAGTGAATGAACATTATTTTTAGTCTTATTTTGACCGAAGCAAATAAAGAAAAAAGTTAAATTTTTTGACCAAAAGCATGAGTTGACCCCTTGAAAAAATGCGATTTTTGGGACTCTGAAAAATTCTCTTTTTTAACAGTGTAAAAAGGTTTCTTTATTATCTAGATTTTGATTTCCAAACATCGAATGGTCCACGTGACCCTTTTATCAAAACAAAACAAACTTCATTTTACGTTTGTTTTTACCTTAGAGGTAATTTAGAATGGCGTCAACGAGAACTAGATGGAGAAACAGAGAGAATTTATATCGCTTAGAGAAATCCAAGGGGGCAGTTAGTAATAATCGAAATAATGGAAAATTGTAAAGACCCGGTTATCTAGTTTTTTTTTCCTCATCATGTTATGGTCCATTTTCTGTCAGGACACAATCACCCTGCAATCACCAACATCGACCAACTCTGTAGAGACACGGGATGCCTTTCAAACGACTTCCCTGCTTTGTTGCAGGATCGCGATGGGTGGCATGATATGGTCATGAATGGCTGAGCTAGCTCGAGCTGATGATGATGATGATGATGACAGAGACAAAAGTAGCCGCCAGGAAAATTCGAAATCTCAAAAAACGTCCAAGTTTTGTCTAGAGGGTGCTGAATATTTACAATAGACAATAGAGACAATAGTGCTAGATCGAAAGTAATACGTTAACCAGCTTAAGATTAAACGGTCATAATTGCAAGATCGACGGACATAGTTTTCTTTTAAGGTGAAAAATTTTTGATACCTGAGGAAAAGCGTAAAAAGAGGAAACATACAATACATGTTGTGTAACGCATTTTACTGAGAATATTCCAGTGCATTGTAATTGTCCGCATGCTTCTTAATTAAAACATCTGTTCACCATTTCAATGCATCTTAATATTTTTTAACTTGATATTGCGCAAATTAACATATTTCAAATGATCAAATGCGCATGATCTTGCCCCCTCCAAACTTTAACATTATCACTGTTTCTAATTTCTACTGGACATTACAGTCACCTCAAGAGAAATCGAAGAGGATGGTTATGAAAAACTTTTGGGGGGTAGACAAAGCGCATTATGGTCTCGGCGAAAATGGTGAATAAAGAATTGTTTCTGTTCATTCGGTAAAGATCTAACTTTCCTCTAAGTAACAGGGAGAATGTTCCTTTCTTGCACCTATCGACAGGGTCCCCTTGTAAGGTAGTTCTGTGAGTTTCTATCTTGAAAGCATGTTCATTGTGTTTACGCGCATGTTTTTTATGCAGGCTGCCGCTGCCTCTTGGACTCGCTCATCCGTCGATCCTGTTAATGTCAATAACGTCTGTTGGAAAAAAGAGAGAAAAAAATTTTAAAAAATCACTTAAACTACAGTGTATAACAGCTTTGTGTTGCAATCATCATGTCCAATTTCTTTTAAACTACGTCCCGTTATAGAAGTTTAACGTCACAGCTAGTTAACCTCAAACTTTTTTTTTCGTATTTTAGCTTCCTGTTTCCGGACTCAGCGTTGTGCTTATCCACAAGGGGCTTAGGCGTCATGACTAGCCTTTTTGTCTTCCGGCCTTACTGGGCATGCGCATTGACTCTATTAGCCAAAAGTCGCACCCTTTAAACCTTTTCGTGATCAGCATCTAATTTCTCCTGATAATCCCACTGATTAAACTTGATGGTCATAAGAATAAAGGAAATATCATTGAGGTAGACTACTTTGATTATGAAACAAATTCTCTTCACTAGTAACACTACACTAATTTTTTTCGGGTTAATTTGCAATTACTTTAATTGCAATTACCACTGCGACGATCATATCTTCACTGAAATTTGTTCCGCAGATATTCATTTGTGCAAAGAAGATTAAACAATGGTGAGAGTTACTTTGGCGAAGTTGATCTTAGCGATTGCAAGTCACGTTACCTTCAGAGAATCATGCTGGTGAATCAAGTAACAGTTGTACTGGTCACGTGATAGTTTTTCTAGCGCCCAGGCGACCGCTCGTTTGACGGCCACGTCAGAGGAACGTTTGAGGCTGTCCGCCAGGGGAACGACCACTGGTGAGAATGACTTGATGTTCTTTTCCAGTCCACTGCACCTAAATTAGAGTTGTTACATATTTCGTTTAAAAGATGAAAACGAGCATATAACGACTGCATAACTTATTTATAAATACAAGAAAGATTGGCTTACGTTGCAATTGCCTCCGCGACCCATCGCTTTAGCTCTTCATCTTCCTACGCATAAGAAAAAATAGAGATTTTTCAAGATCCACGCTATCTTGTCATAAAATCTTACGATGCCCACTCTTTGCTACAAAAAATCTCTACAACAAGGACACCATTTCTATTAAAACTAAATTGGTACGTAGGGGTGAAAAAAGTAAAAACCGACATAAAAAGATAAGCGGTGATCCGATACTCAGTTGCTTGTTGAAGAAAAGATAAGCTAACTAGCCTTCACCGCACGTTTTTCAAGGTGCACACTACTTTTGTCATAAAATTCGCAGAATAGGCTAAGATACATTTTGAAGGTTCAGGACAATGTCAAATAACTCTCCAAAGGAAGGAATTAATATGACAATGTACGTTGAAAGAAATAAAATTAAACTGGCCAAGTATGGACTTTGTTTTCTTCCTTCTTTAGAAAGTCTAGAACTAAAGTAATTCTACTTATGTTCAACAGTTAGTATATAATAGCCTTCAGCAGCTTATCAATGGGGCACGCTTAAGGTACGGCACGGCATACCATCGTGACATGCGCAGTAATGAGCCGCACACGATCGAGGAATAAGATTGTGATGTCTAATGTTAAGCCAGATAAGAGGTAATTCATTCGGTCGTATTACCGTATTGACCAGGTCAATAAGCAGCGGTACCACCTCATAGTCAGTCAGGATAGAGAGGTTCTCTCTGTCTTTGCCGATGTTGGTTATTGCTTTATTAGCACATATCAGCACCTGTATACAAAACATTACGAAAAACATTTTGTTTGACCTAGTAGCTGGCGGAATTTCTCGCACGCAGGTATATTATATTACGATGGATATTCTTGCCGTTGCAGCCACTGGAAGAGCCGTGAAAAAGTTTTCCCGTGCTCAGTTTCGGACCACTCAAGCAAACTGCTTGAAAACTCATTTCCAAGCCGTTACTTAAAACAATAATAATAATAATAATAATAATTTTATTATTAATTATATCTATTTCCTCTTCTTTTATGTAAGGTTAAGTTACTTCCATTTTTTAGAATTTGTAAATGAATAGTGTTTTGATGAATTAATTAGATTTTTTGTAAAAGCAGGTTGATTGTAAATAGGATTTTAATTGAGGTTTTGTAATAAAGATTCTAATTATTTTCTTAATAATAATAATAATAATAATAATAATAATAATTTAATATTATTCTCTCCCGTTATGGGGCTTTTCAGGGATAATGGAACATAAGATTTTTAAGAATCCCACTCAACTGGTAGGAGACAAACCAGTTGGCTATTTTACAAGCGTGGTCGAGGATTTGAACTGGAAACTACCGAAAACAAATTCAGCTAGCGGTCAGAGCGGGACTTGAACTCGGGGATTCCGAATTACCAGTCCAGCGCTTTAACCGCTCGGCCTCGTTCCTTCGGCGAAGTGTTCTCCCACTCTAGGCTTCAATAAACTGTTTCCAATGCTTGTATAAGTAGTTTATTTAACAATTGTTCCTCGAGGGCTCTGGGTCGGCCGAATAGGCTACTGACTCAGAGGCCAAGAGGGCGAGAGGAATAATTATTTTAGTAAAATCCAACTAGTTGGTAGAAATATCGAGACAAAACAACTTTAGCTGGCAAAACGAGATTCAGCCGCCATTGTTTTGGTTTTCAAAGCCGACGCTTTTCGCTACCAGTGGGCTATAACATATAGCCTAGTAGTAGCTCAACCAATCAGAACGCAGCCTCGATAATAAACCATTAGTTGGATTTTACTAAAGTCTGATAGACTCCATTGTTTACAAAAGGTCAGGTGATGTCGACTGACCTGCTTGTTATCAGACCGAAGAAGACTGGTAATCAGTTCCAGACCTCCAACAAATGATCGTACCACATCAGCAGACTCCTGGAAGGATAAATTAAAAGCAACAAGTCTCAGCCTATTTCAGGCCCTTAGATAGTGTCCGGCGGCGAGAAAAAAAATCAGAATGAATTTTAACCATCATAGTTATTATTTGAGTTCAATAGGACATTACAAGCAAACGCACTCACTAACTTAATTTCATGAAAAAACTTTTCTTACCTCTACGTCCACAACACACTCACCAATGGCTTCAGCGGCTCCAGCGACAACCTACAATATAACGTGTTAGAACGAAGATAAAAGCACTAATAAAGATAAATGTGTGGATGAAAATAGCCAAGATGTCATCGCTAGTGACATTGATGACGATGGCCATGATATTAATGAAAATGATGATGGTGATAGTACATAAAAAAGTTGCTTAAATCAAGGCACGACCGATAATCACGTGATGATGGTGATCATTACGATAATAATGATATAAATAATGCGAATGATGACGGGATGATGATGACGATGATGACGATAATGACGACGATAATGATGACGATGATGATGACGACGACGACGGCGACGACGACGACGACGACGACGACGACGACGACGACGACGACGACGACGACATGATGATGATGATGATGATGATGATGATGATGATGATGATGATGATGATGATGATAATGGATTATAGTAATGGCGTTAGATATGACGTCGATCAGGCAATGATGATAATAGTGAATGCTTTAAAATCCTTTTCATACCTCTGGTTCGGGAAATTTCAACAAAGACCAAAGAAGTCTTAATCCATCTGTACTCAGCACCGAACTATAAAAGAAAATAGTAATAAAAATAAAAAAACTAAATACACACTATCTCCAGGCGACTTGGTGTTAGCCGCATATAACTGGTCAAGCTGTAACAAAAAAACGAGTCATCTGCAACGAAACTGTCCCTTCAAGAGGGCGACTTACTGCAAATAGACTGAGGGCATTCTCCGTACTGTAAAATTTCTAAGTTCACCCGCTTGTGTAAACAGCGTCAGTTTTAAATGGTTGACGACTTAAGAGCTTATTAGCTCATATTGGTTAATAAACGATCCCCACAACTCTTTGGACTGAAAGCTCTTTTCCAGTCTCCCCAAAGTTTCTGGAGTGTAGAATACGGATCCTAATTCGTCACTTTGAAAACGAGAAAGAGACTGGGTCGACTTTCAAAGTCTCCTAGCCAAGACCATGTGGAATGTATGTACAGCAGTGTGGAGAACATGGATATTGATCTAAAAACTAACCTTCTGCATATTGGTTCTTTAGCGCAGACGGCTAAAAGTCTAGTGGCATTGATGAGAAGAGCATTTTCCGTGATTGTCAGCGCTCGAACAACAACAGGAATAACTTTCTCATCCCTGATGGAGAGGAGAGTTCGCTTGCTGTACTGTGCAAACTCATGTAAAGCACCAAAGGTGTTGGCTAGAACCTGGAAAATTGGTAACCATCATCAGCCTTAAATTACAAGAGTATCGTCAAACACACGAAGGGTTCAGAAGACCTGCACCGTTCCAAACCTCTTATTTCACTGGTCCCTTTCAATCTGCACCTCCATTGTTTTCAGGGATAGGTTCATTGTTATGTGACAATGCCTATTGTTTTCGCAGCTAATCAAAAACAATCTTTCAAATAGGTCCGGGAGCGCCCGAAGAGTTCGCCGGGATTATAGCTTTTCAATCAATTACGACATTGGCCATTCGCCACATAGGAAACGAGAGGGGACTGGAACACCGCAATTGTTACTGCGATCGCTACACATGCGCACTAAGCATGACATTGAACATCTAAATATCAATCCTGCTTTATCGCAGCTTAAATCAAACTAGTGCGAAGCCCAAGGGTTGTAAGCCTAACAGATTTTGCCTCAATCATTTTATTCAACTAATACCTAAGCTTCATAAATACTCCATCAATATTATGATGTTTAATTAGCCCTATCCCCGGTGACCTAACGTACCTCATGTGATTGATCTGGAGTTTTTAACAGCAAGATTAATGATTTCACAGCGCCAAACTGTTCAAGCCTGAAATGCAAAAGAGGCAATCTTTATTACTCAGAACGTCCCTTAAAATTAAGCTCCATAAGAAAAAGAAGTTGGGTCAGTTACCATGTTACTCGGCTTTCCAGTAAGATCGTGGACTGAGTCTGTTAGAGTTCGAAGCAAACACAACTGAGTTTTGAAAATACTTTTTAAAACTCTACAACTAGAGTTTGATATACATCTGTCTCTAGGTACAAACTGTGACCATTACAAGGCAACTGTAATCGCAAAAACGCCTAAAAGTATACAATACGTGAAAAAAAAACTAAAAATACACGAACAATAACCGTCAAATGAACCCAAACTGCACTAAAGGCTTGAACACTAACATAGCTACAAAACAGGCGCACACACAATTTTTTTTAAAAACACTTTTCAAGGCGTAACATTCCTGGCGCTTACAGTAACAACACAGAGTCGTTGTTCCTCTACCTTTTAACATTGTTTTTGTTCAAGGAACACTTCCACATAGCTCCAACCGTAGCCGCGAGAAGCTGCTTTTCAGATGACCTGGACGCCATTAGCTGGACGAGAAGTTCCAGTCCACCATGACGAGAAATAATCTCCCGTGTGTCGTCATCTTCAGCGCACTGTGTAACGAATAAAACAACAAGTTAAACAGGTTTGGCAGTTCATTAATGGAAAAGTAAGCTCTCTATGTTATTTTTTGAATTTAATGCAAGCCAGACCTACTCAAAACAGTTGGTAAAATTGAAAAAACTAATCAAGATTGAGCTAAGCACATTCAGGAACGTCTCACACTTAGCGAGTTTTTTGAAATAAAGGATATTGTCGCGTACCTTAAACAGAGCAGTCGCACAAAGTGTTCTGAGAGACACATCTCCTCCCTTGAGGTGCTTGACAATTGTCTCCACTATCCCCTCCCTGCGGATATCCTCCCGAAAAACAGGCTGCCAAAAATACCGACCATAACACTCAATTATCTCTTAATATATAAGATTACTTAAAGGTACGAAAACACGTAACTAAGGAGTAATCATTGAGGGAAAGAAAAACTTCATGATGTCGACAAAAAGATGATTCTGCAGCGATAATCACATTGTTGGATATGTCGGTCGTTGACAGCAAATAATGTTTCAGGACCATGATAAAAATACCCGAATAATAAATTCGGCCCGTTTTTTTTTTTTACTCATCGATTTTCCTTTTACATCCTTTTCCCGGCTACTGTTCAGAGATTTTTATCAAAGTTGCTTTTTGTAATAAAAACTTGAAAAAGCCAAAGAGGTTGTGAGCCACTACGAGACTAGAAGCCCGGTTAACTATAACCCAGGGTTAATTTTTAATGGAAATTGATCCTGAATCTGCAGTTATCTCCCATCAATTCAGCCCAGACTTGCTGATGCCTTACGTACCTCGGTCGCGCATTCTTGAATGATTCCCATCGCGGGTAAAATGACGTCATCTTGTCCACTAACCAATAAGGAAGCGAGTATCGGTAATGCGCCAGCAGCGCGGATGGCCTGGATGTTTTTCCGGCATCTGCTACAGCTCCATAACGCCATACACGTATGGTGAGTCAGCCTGAAGTCGTCTTCGCCTTTAGGAGCGTTTTTATGGCGTCGTTTGTTACCAGGCTGAATGATGTTAACCTGAGAGAAGTTTAACGACGTAAAAATAAAGAGATTTCAAAACTTAGCTAACATTTAACTAAGTAACTAAACAGCAAGTGTACTAGCGTGATTACCAGTGACTCCTTAGAAACAGTTATGATTTATCTGTGGAATTACAAGTGAATTATGTAAGAGCGACTTTTTCTGTAGTGTATTAAAGCTGATTGCACAGACAATTGATCTAATGAACCAATCAGAAAAATGAGTACATAAAGCCATGTAACTGGTGCCGAGGGCGGGAAAATGTGTGTCACCAAGTCACGACTGGCTTAAAGCCGAGGTGAATCCTGATTGGTTGACACAGTGGCGTGAGAAATATTAACCAATCAAAAGGCTAAAAACGAACAAAACCAAGGCAATAACGACGTTTTCTTACCAACCGCTTGATTCCTCCTCCTCGCCTAACGGCATTATAAGCCAATCGAAATGTGATAATTTGACTAAGCGTTTCGGCGGCGAGGGCTTGGATTTCTTTCACGTGGCTTTGAAGACAATCTATTAGCTGCTGGATGCCTGTACACAAGAGAGAAAAAAAATAACAAGGTCTGGTTTCCAGAGAAAAGCAACGTGAATTAACACCCAAAGGATAATCCCCATTTTATGGCGTGGTGACACAAGTGGTGGCAAGTGAATTCTAGTTAAGGTGAAAATTGCGGTGTTAACTCAAAGTGCTTATTGTTAGTCTCGCGTTGTACATATGCGACTTTGCACTACTTACGCATACAGAATTCACAAGCCGCAACTAAACAAATTAATGCGACCACCAATTAGTCCTTGCACTCAAAATATTTGAAATGAAATTACCTCACTGCATGCAATTACTTCAGCCTTTTTACACCATACTAAATGATATCGTTTAATATCATATAACTACCTCCCAGGCGATAAATTTCCATGTTTATCCTCTTTGTTTTCGTTATAATCTTCAGGATTCTAAGAGAGGCAACCTATAAAAATATATATATAAAAACAAATTGATCACAACAATGATCGTTTCTTGGGTTAGGGTAATGCCCGATAACCCTGGAAACAGAACTAAATTTCCCAATAAGTCGTTGATTGCAGGCGCGATACAAGAAATTCTCACGGTTCCCGAGAAGTAGTTCTAGAAAAAAAAATGAAGTAAAAAAGGTGTTTTGGTACTGGTAACCGACAACATAAGCACTTGTCATACTCATGACACTCCTTCCCACATTCCAAGTCCAACTCGACTCGAATTGATTGTTCATAGTCTAGTTGCAAGCGACAAGAGGAGCCCGCAATCCTAACCTCCGGGTTGCTATTACGCATGAGCGCGCTTATGAAGCCACTATTCCCTTAGACTTCCACTAGGAATGAATGTAATGCACAGAACGCAATCTGATCACGCGCATTTGGACTTTGGACCTTCTATCACTCGTAATCTTATCACGTGCATTTGACCATCTATCACTTGAAACTTACGTTGGAGCATTGGAGCAAGAGCGTTTTGACCGTCGACTGTTGTCGCCCGCACTCGGTAACTTTTAGTTATTATATAGTTAGTCCCCTCTACTGACTGTGGTTATTACCAAGACCTGGGAAGCGCTTTTTGCCCGCGACATGTGGCATATGCTTTGAACCGCGACATTAACCCATGGCGTCCCGCGAAGAACAGGTAACTGCGCTACTTACTACGCAGCGCCAATGATCCGTCTTGAGAATATTAAGAAGAATGCTTATTCCTCCCAGCTCCATTATCGCCAACTGATTCGTCTCCAGCTCAAGGCCGACATCCCGCAGAGCACAAAGGCAGATGACAGTAGCGGTAGGGTTGCTAACCTAGGAAATGATTCTGCCGTTAGATAACCTACAGCTGGGCCGGGTTGCTCGAAGCAGGGTTAAGATAACCCAGGGTAAGTGCGAAATTTGAACTCAGAGATGAGAGCTTAAAAAACAAATTCAATTTAATTCTCTTTGCCTATAATTTGATGATTGGATACTCTAAAAAGAATATAGAAAATTATCCGAGAGAGTGCTTTTGATGAAAAGAAACAGCCTGTGAACAGACTCTCTGTTTGGGGAAAGGGTGAAAAAATCGCGAGGTTCACAGGTTAGAAAAGAAAAAGAAGCCTGGGTTAAAATTTAACCCTGAGTTAGCCCTAACTGGCGTTCGAACAACTGAGCCAAGTCGGACTTTCACTGACAACCATAGCCTGCGTAGCAGGCGCTTGGAAGTAGTGGGCGAAAGAGAGAACGGGCGCGCACGAGGGAGACACGAGAGAGGTGTCGTGTCCTGTCGTGTCGTGCGTGTCTCCTTCGCGCTCCCGTTTTTTTCGTGTGCGCAGGCTATGACAACCACCTCTCTACAAAGGAAACTTTTTTTGCACCAAAGGTGGCCGTTGTGGAGAGCTTCGAATGAATTCACAAACTCAAAAAATCCAACCAAACTAAAGATACGCAAATTACCAACGGGTTGATTCATTTATTAGCGCAAAGAGGCGGGAAAACTTTTCGCTGATGTTTAACGTGGGAAAACGTGTCGCTGGTGCCTAAATTGCGGGGAAATTGGCGGCTGGTGACAACAAACGCGGGAAATGTGTCGCTGAAAAATTTGACGCCGAGAAATTTGGCCGCCGGTGCAAAACGCGGGAAAAGGTGTCTATGGTGAGAAACGCATGTCATCGGCATCGCACGTGGCCAAGACGCTAAATAAGAGAAGACAGTCAAAAAGAGGTAACAGAAAGTTACTAAAATAAAGAAAATGTGTCTAGTATAATATGATAAATTGCAACGTTTGTTCAGTGTATGTTCAATTTCAACTCTGCCAATTTCTACACTCACTCACCTTCAAAAATCTGATTAGTTTGTGAATTTCCCAGTACTCTGAAGTAAGCTCGAGGTTAACCTTCAAAAAGGAGAAAACATGGTAATACCGACATTTGCTATGTTATCAAGACACAACAAATAAGCTTAACATTCCAGAAGTGTAAGTTACACTAAACGCCGGCTTTGGTCAGTTTTTCGGTGAGAAGAAGAATGTACACGCTCAGCGCCTGATATCAATCATAGGGACAAAACGTAGTATTGATTTTTTGAATCTTTGGACCAAATCTTCCATTTCGAAATGACAATATTTTGGTAAGACAGTGTCCTCTTAACATTCCAGTCTTACCTTTCTTGTCAGTTCTTCGTCTTTTTCGCTTTCTGAACTACTCATCGACGTGTCACTCAAACGCCTGTCACTGGCATTCTTGTTAGAGCCGCTTAGACGCGTCGCTTCGGATTTATTTCTGGAAAGGAAAATTAAAGGAAAGTTAAGAAAATACGAGTACGTTTTCTTGAAGAACGGCTTACGTTGATAATGATGCAACTGAGAGAAGAACCTTACCCAGAAGCGGTTTTTTCTTTTGCTTTATTCCTTGCATTGTTCCTTCGCTCTTTTGCGCTTAAGATGTAAAAAGAAATGATTTTAGGAAACGATAACATATGACAGAGAAAAGTCAACATAACTCTAATGCAAGGACTATCTTTCTTTTTTGTTGATGATTTAGACATGGCTGCAAATAGCTTTACACTTTTCTCTGCTTGAATTTACTTACCTCCCGTTAAACAGGTTTAACTGGTTATTTTTCCAAAGCGTCTCATACGTTTTTTCTCGTGATGACTTTTGGGCCGGTTTTTGCCCAGCGGTCTTTCTTGGCGAGGAGTCTCGTACCACTGGGGCTCGCTTTCTATCTGTCTTCTTAGAGCTTGTTTCCGACCTTCTGCCGGTCCTAGCGGTCTGCGAAGAGATCTTTGTGCGGGAACTTTTCTGCTGTGATGCACTAAAAAAACAAACGTTAAACCTATGAATGCCACAACTATTTTACGGTAAAAATTTACATCGAATGGTTAACGTCGACATTTTTTTAACCAAGTTAGTGGTTCTGCAAAACTAAGGACGTCATCTGACATCATAATCATCAGCAAATATCACATATCTTTAAGTGAACTAACACAATGGATCATCTGTGGAAATAACATTACAAAGCGGGAATCTCAAGTTTTTAAGGGTATTCAACAATTCCTATTATACATGAGTGGGGAGAATAAATTTGGATCACCTTTTTCTATTTTCCCGGTCGTGTTTCTTGTGTTCGGTTTGTGTTCGATCGCCTTCGTTTTCTTCCGATTCATCACCACCATATCTCGCTTTTCGTTGGTTCCTATCATCATCCAAGTTGTTTTCTTCATCTAATTGGTTATCATCTTCCGTTCCTGATTTATCCTTTAAGTGAAGAAGTGAATGTTGCTAACGTTATACTTCAAGAGTAGGTTTATAATAACTTGCTGCCCGACATTTTGACATTGCCGAGGCATAAAACTGATGATAAATGTATTTTGGTAAAAGTATTTCTTGAAAAGGTGATAATATATCGAATTGTTATAGAGTGTTTTCACTCACGAGGCCAAAATCCATGCAAATTTATTCGGACAAAAAAAACCGTTTACAGAAAAAAAGAGTTCAATTCCCACAGGATTGGTTTAGAGCACTAATATGGCCGCCCTAATGTCATGTGAAAACACTCTATGGGCTTCTGTTAACCTTCATCTCTGCTCTTTCATTTTGTTAGAATTCGTTCCCTGTCATTTTAATAGTTCCAGAAACCATGAGATACACCGTTCCGCCTACAGGGTAGGGGAACATGTTCGCACCCGACCATGTCTGCCATAATATGTGCATAAGGCATGAACCCCGTAATGCAATGCAATAGCCAAGCCGTTTCTTCGTGGTAAGAGGCAATCTACCCGTGTCTACAGATACCGTAAAATTCCGAAAATAAGCCCCTCCATGTATAAGCCCCTCCAAATATAAGCCCCCCAAACTCGTAACGCAAAAAACCCTCCGTTAACCCCCCCCCCCCCAGGGGGGGCTTGCACTTGCCCTGAAATACAAAGTAAAACAAAGCGAAAACGTTAAATTTCTTTCCAACTATAAGGCTAGCCAAATCGATTTTGAAACACAAACTTCCCTCCGTAGATAAGCCCCTCAAAAAGGGCCTTTGAAAAATATAAGCCACGGGGCTTATTTTCGGAATTTTACGGTATGGCTACGGATAATTTACAAATATCCATTCACTGAAAGCAGTGACTCTTAAGGTCAGTTCCGTGTTTCTATACGTCACTTTAAAAGTTGATCAATTTAGGTTCTGGGAAACTGCCCACCTACCCCTCCCTTAAGACAACGTTAACACTTACTACTCACTTAGGGCAAAATGTTGGCTTAGGGAGAGGGGTAAATAGGCAGTTTCCCAGAATCCTCAATACCGTAACTGTCGCTCACCCCACACCCCCAGTAATAGACCCGCCGATCTACCTGAAAACGAAAAACTACATTCCATCATAAGCCCCAAGGGCGGATCCAGGAATTTTTGATTGGGGGGGGGGGGGGGGGATCCAAACTTTGGTTCAGAAAGGACCGTTGAACTTTTTAGTGGCAAATTATTTCTCACAGAGACGGCCACGTGTTTCTCAATCTGTGAACGCCGGTCGCCGTTGCCCGCGGAAAATACTGCTTTGCGAGCAAAGGCGAACAGATCATAAGAGGGTACCCAAAAACAATTACATTTTTGAATATCCCTGGAATTTAGTTTAGTGGCAAAATGCAACGCGTGTTTCATTAAAAAAATCAGCCAGTTAAAAGTGATATACGATCATGTCGATGTAAGAATTTCAGTCTCAAACAAGCGTCAGGTCTGATAGGGGGGTCCGGACCCCCCGGAACCCCCCCTGGATCCGCCACTGGACATCCCGGATATAAGTCCTCCCTTTTGCTCCAATGACGAGCCCCCAACTGAGTTCGACTTATTATGACGTTTTGAAGCTTAAATTAAAACCAGTAAATGCAGAACGTATTTTGATCAGCACTGAAATAGCTTGTTGCGAGGTGCTTTTTTATCCCGGTTATAAGTCCCCTCGGATATAAGACTCCCCGTTTATAGGCCCTCTTAAAGTCCCTTACGAGGATGTATAAGCCTAAACGGCAATTTACAGTAGTCGTCTCTCTCACCACGTCATCTTTCAAAGTATCATTGTCCTTTTCTGCCAATTCCTGGTTGGCTAATAAACTTTCGTGCGACTCCTCATGTGAATTCATGCTTGAAACGGAGAAAAACAACGGGCTAGTAGACCGGGTACAAGTCGACGGCCTTTCTGGCCATTCATACAGTGGATCAGTACCCCTGTGACAAAACGCTGTAGCCCGTTCAGGGGAGGAAGCGGAAGAAACTTGCGCGGTGGATTCCTGACAGCTCTCAGGAGTCAACGAGCCTCTTCCTGATGTTGAGGTGGTGTTGCCTGAATGGATTCGTTGGCGAAGTTCCTGGAGCTCGGCGCTTTGTTTCTTAACAAGATCTTCAAGTCTGCAACAGTTAATGAGAGATAAGGAGTTTCAACGTTCGGTTGCCACGGTACACTCGTTTTTCACGCCGGGCGTCGGCTCATGATACTTCATTTGTTTTATAATCTGATTGGTTTGTGTTATACTGGAGTCTACTGTGACTGACTAAAACTTTTCCTAGTCCCTGTACGGTGTCTTCCCAGGTCTTCTCGGTCAATGCATTTCGGTGACGTGTCCGGGACGAACCCTGGCGCTCGAACCACGTGTCCCGAAACGCATAGATCCCTAGGGACTAGGCAAGCAAAAACACAGTACTTTAGGGCCTGTTTATATGGAGGTGGGGGACCCCAGATAGGTGGGGTAACATGCGGCGGGTCACTCCACCTATCATGTAAACGTGATCAAATTGAAATGAGAGATTATGTGGACAGGAGGGTTATCCCACCTAAGCGGGTTACCTCACCTACCTGGGGTCCCCCACCTCCATGTAAACGGGCTCTTAGTCTTTGAGACACTCCATTATAAACAAATCAAATAGGTATTTAATTTTTGCGTGTTATAATCTCAAACACGCGCATCATCGTGTTACCCTGTAAACGTTGGTTTATCAAGAGTGGTTTAAAATACCGTCAAAACTCTAATAGTTCATAATTAAAAATTCCAAAAAACAACGTTTCATAACTATCTGAAAATCTGTTAAACACGTTTTAGCTTTTTTTTCCCATTTTTTTAAGAAAATAATCCTTGGCTTTTTTATTATTTTCGCGCAAAACCAGACCCTTTCTAAGCGGATTGAAAGCAGTTATTAACCCTTCAAACCCTAACATCAAAATTCAAATTCTCATTTATTATCCCTATACGTTTTCAATAGAAGTAGTGGGGAGTATCAATAAGATTCATCTTGTGTGATCATGTCCTCAATTCTCATGAACACTCTGTTTTATAAAGCAGTGATATTACAACGAGAAATTTGATGCTGATCACTCTTCTAAAGGGCTTAAAGGGTTCAACATTAAGAGAGAGCAATACGCCATTTTCGAAGAAACGCAATTAAATTCCGCTTTTTTGAATTTACAGGAACTTCCTCTTTCCGAACAATAACATAAAAATTTACAGATGAACGATAAATAAGTAATAACCTGGCAACATCGTGTGCGGATGAAGAGTTTCACCCAGAATTTTCAATGAAAAAAAAATAAGACAGTTTTGCAAATACTGTGCTATTAAAGAAGGAAAGAAAGATGAAATTTAAACGAAAAATTCGCTTCTAAGGAAATTTGAAAAATGAAAAATTCATAAACTAGAAATTAAATTTTTAATTATCATGACCTGCATGTTTTAAGTAATATTGGTCCTCATAAAATAAAACGAGAAGACCCTGAAAAAAATTGTACCTTGGTTTGGTAAACTCGGCTCAGAATTATTCGTTTCGATACCATTTTTATCACATAATTTTCAGTATAAGCGGAAGCAGTTTATTGCCTCAAATTTGATGAAGACGTATTATTTACGGGAAAACAATTACAAATTTTCCCCAGGGTGATTTGATAATCGCACGAATTGTACTAGTATAAAATAACTGAAGAAAAAACACGAACTGATATGAAATTTAAGAGAAGGAGGGTAGCGAAATTTATATGTTTTTGAGTCGAAAATTAGAGCTCAAGATCAAGGCTTTTTGTAAAAGCAAAAGATCACCTGAATACACCTGAATGAAACCCTGCTGAAAATAACAAATGAGAAGCAAGAAAAAAAAAAATAGCCAAATATAAATTCTTACCAAAAGCTGAACTAGCCGCTTTTGGCAAGCCTAAAGTGATTGAGGTAGCGGTCTTGATTTAGCGATCAATTCTCGGTTGCTAGCCACCAAGATCCAAGGAAACGTTTTTCGTCTTCAAGCAGTGCTCAAGAGCTTTATAAACAAAGCCTGCCTTTTCTATGGCAACCGCTTAGCGCCAGTGGTCGAATTCCCATCACAATCTCTTCCACTTAGAGTTCATTTGAATGAAAACGGCTTCATGTTTACATCGATCACAGCTGTCTATCAAATAAGTGATAGCTCCACTAGCGCATGCGCATTCGCAAAGCACCTGTTGGCTAGAACAACAACATTTCCAAAGATTTTCGACTGTGCATTTTCGAATAACCTATAATCACGTAGCGTGTTAATCGGCTACCGCAAGAGAAGAACACGGCTTTGAATTTTTTGGCTCGTCTATAAAACTGATCAATTTATAAAGAATACGACAACTTAAGTGATAATTATTGTATACGAAGTATAAAATAAAACTGCACAAAATCGATTACAGCTAGGGTGAAACTAGAATTCAGTGGGAACTTGAATAAGTAAAAATTTCGCTAGGCGATAACTGTGGAAAATAAAAAATTTTTATCATCCAATCTTAAGGAACTGTTTAAAAAACTAGTTAGAAAGACATATTAAAACATATTAGAAAGCCCCCACCCCCATCTAAATTGCATCGCAATTAGTAACAGTTAAAATATTGGTTATTGAAGGCGTATTTCATTTACTAAGTAACTACTTAACAAAATTAGCCAATCAAAGAGCAACAACGGCAAACACGACCATAAGTCCACCAATGAGAACCACTTTCTCCTTCTGAATTTCCCGCCACAAAAAGACACTTGTTCTTAAAGCGCGCGTTTTATTGTTTTGTATTTCCAACAATTTTTTAACATTATAAAACAAATTCTCCTTATCATTGCCGTCTAAATACATGAAATATATGAAAAATAGTGTGAAAAATATGCATGATGATTATCACGTACCCCTGCATTGGCGTTGCGCCAAGACTGGTGCCGGGTATCTGGGGTGTTGCCTGACGACAAAATATCACTCACGTGTAAAGCAAAGAAATCAGAAAAAAGTATTTTCAAGAACAATACTTCTTAGAAGGATAAAACTGAAACAACAACCATTGCTTTGATGCCTTGTCTTGATTATCAAACTAATATATAATCCCCTGCGGTACTTCTTTATATAAACCATATAGGTATATGTCGCCCAAAAAGGTACGGTTTTTGTGGCTCTTGGTCTGAAAACCAACGTGTATATATAGACTTTGGCTATTTTGGTCTGGAATCGGATATGGTTTTCGAGGGAACTACGGGAGTGTGTAAACGTATTTATCATGTCAGTTCCAAATAACAAAGTAAAGAAAGAAAAATAAGCAAATTCGAAAGGGATTTTAAGAAATCTTTTTTGTTGCTGTTCTAATCTAAGCAATGATGACATCAGTTCTTAGAGGCCAGGTCTGAAAATGGGTGTGAATAATGACATTTTTTGGTCTGAAATGGGGTCAAAATTTGGAGAAACGTGTGGCATATCCCCACCAAGAATTCCCAGGAATACTCCCCCGGTAGATAATGTTGCAAATTTTGAAAACGTTTTTCGGTTTTGATCTGCCAGATTTCCGCTTAGTCAATTTCATCTGCAAAAACAAATAACAAGAGATGCGGCTGTAATAACGACGATAAGAGAAAGCAAGACAAAAACAGCTCTCTGAACTTCCCAATTTACTTGCCGACCAATCGTTGTTTCATTCATTCGTGTGGCAATTTCTGCTTTGATATTTTCATGTGGAAAGGCAGATGTTGGAACCTCGCAGCCCAAGAAATCACACAGCGGTCTCCACCCTTGTTTTACATTGTACACCAGTAGTTTCTCGGGTGGTACAATGGACTTCACACGGTAATTGTGCATACGATATCGCTTTCTGAAAACACAGGTGGACTTTGGGTTCATAGAACCAAGCGATGCTTGCACCCAAGAATACACAATCACTAGGAACTTTTTAGCCGTCTGTGATAACATGGCTCTAAGAATTGTTTGAAACCTGTTCGACTCATACATTTTCATTTGGTTTACCCAACTTTGCAGCCAAGAATCTTCGTCTCGTTCGCTCAAAATCACCTTACAATCAGGAAAAGCTTCCAATATTTCCTCCCAGAAAAGGTTTCCCGGCAGATCAACGACCGCATCAGCATTCTGGTAGACCCTCTTCACATCTGGCTGAGCGCCATTTTGCAACACATCGCACCAGTGATCTAGAAAATCGAAGGTTTGCTCTTCCCAGTCATAGACAGTGAATCCGAGTTGTCTCAAAGCTTTGGCGATTGACTTTGTACCAGTTTTGTACAATCCTGCACAAATTATCTTCATGTTTCCGTTTCCGTGTTTGCTCGATTTAAGATAGCGTGAGTCGTCCGTATTAGAGACCTATGAATGACCAGCCTTCCAACGCAGGCGTTTTTCGGGAAGCTCGTGTTTCGTCCCTCCCCACAAACGCCTGCTCAACCGAGAACAACATTCCTTTCCCAAGCTTAGCCAATGACATTGTACTTTCCAAATTCTGGAAAGTTGACCTTGACTGACGTTAACCCGATCTGCATGAAAAACATGGAAAGCTTCATGACCTTTAATAAATGTTAGACTCAGAGCGGCAGAAGTAAGATTTAGGCAGATTTTTGAATACTCCGTGCACTGCATGACCTTAGCGAAGGAAAGAAAAGAAGGAAAGAGGGAACTCTTGGGTCACGTTTTTACACTACCAGGAGGTTGTGAGTCGTGTCTAGCCTGTCAACACTTTTTTTCATAACTGTTGATTGGTCACTGCACGTGCTACGCGAATAAAACAATGGGAAAGGAATGTAGTTTGTGGGGAGGGACGAAATACGAGCTCTCCTAAAAAGGCCTGCGTGGGAGGCTAATGAATGACCCCCTGGCTCGGGGGGAGGGGGGAGGGGAGCCGGCACTCAAGGGTAGTTTGGGTATAGGATAGGCCTTTTACTAGTTGATCACGTGATCAATTTTCGGTAAGCAAGAAAACAGTTCGCTTTTGAAAAATTTTGTTAGCACGAGCTGAAAGAGCATATTAAAATTTAGGTAACCTGTTAATTTTCAGCCGTATATCTCAATAGTAGCGATTACAACAGCCGCCGAAAATTGAAACGATTTGTAAACAACTTTTGCCACCCAGTCACGCTTGAATGGTTTTCCATACAAATCCTTGTAAATTTCGAAATTTTCAAACTGTCGTGAAATATTTCCTTAGGCATTACGGGGCTCAAATCTCCTTTTAATTCATAACAGGCACTTTCAGCCCTTAAATGAGTAAGGGAAAGACCTCTCTCTTGATGACAGTTATAAAATTTCAGAATTTGCGAGGATTTGTATGGAAAAACATTCAAGCATGACTAGGTGGCAAAAGTTGCCTTTCTCATACAAATCCTTCTAATTTCCGGCGGCCGTTGCAATCGCTACTTCTGAGACATAAGGCTGAAAATTTACAGGTTACCTAATTTTAATATGCTCTTTCGACTCATGCTAACAAAATTTTTCAAAAGCGAACTGTTTTCGTGTTTACCTATAGTTGATCACGTGATCAACTAATGCCAATCGCTTCGCTTACATAATAAATTACTTTTTTGAAGAAAAACTTGCATCATGGAATAAGAATTTTTGGAAAAAATTGTTGGTAGCACGCGTTTATCGTGATGGTGATGATGTGTTATGTAGGCTACCGAATAAGTTAAAATCACGTAGCGTGATAATCGGCTAACGCAAGAAAAGAACACAGCTTTGAATTTTTTGGCTCGTCTATTAAACTGATCAATTTACAAAGAATACAACAACCTACGTGATAATCATTGTATAAGAAGTACAAAATAAAACTGCACAAACTAGGGTGAAACTAGATTTCAGTGGGAACTTGAAGAAGTAAAAATTTAGCCACGAGACATCTGTAGAAAATAATAAATTTTGTCCCTTTATCATCCTATCTTAAACAGCTGTTTAAAAAACTAGTTTGCCATTTTGATGGACATATTAGAAAGCCTCAACCCCCATCTAAATTGCATCGCAATTAGTAACAGTTAAAATATTGGTTATTGAAGGCGTATTTCATTTACTAAGTAACTACTTAACAAAATTAGCCAATCAAAGGACAACAACAGCAAACACGAGCATAAGTCAACCAATGAGAACCACTTTCTCCTTCTGAATTCCCCGCTTCAAAAAGACACTTGTTTTTAAAGCGCGCGTTTCATTGTTTTGTATTTCCAACAAGTTTTTAACATTATTAAACAAATTCTCCTTATCATTGCCGTCTAAATACATGAAATATATGAAAAATAGTGTGAAAAATCTGCTTGATGATTATCACGTACCCCTGCATTGGCGTTGCGCCAAGACTGGTGCTGGGTATCTGGGGTGTTGCCTGACGACAAAATATCACTCACGTGTAAAGCAAAGAAATCAGAAAAAAGTATTTTCAAGAACAATACTTCTTAGAAGGATAAAACTGAAACAACAGCCATTGCTTTGATGCCTTGTCTTGATTATCAAACTAATATATAATCCCCTGCGGTACTCCTTTATATAAACCATATAGGTATATGTCGCCCAAAAAGGTACGGTTTTTGTGGCGTCTTGGTCTGAAAACCAACGTGTATATATAGACTTTGGCTATTTTCGTCTGGAATCGGATATGATTTTCGAGGGAACTACGGGAGTGTATAAACGTATTTATCATGTCAGTTCCAAATAACAAAGTAAAGAAAGAAAAATAAGCAAATTCGAAAGGGATTTTAAGTAATCTTTTTGTTGCTGTTCTAATCTAAGCAACGCTGACATCATTTCTTAGAGGCGAGGTCTGAAAATGGGTGTCAATAATGACATTTTTTGGTCTGAAATGGGGTCAAAATTTGGAAAAACGGGCGGGACATCCCCACCAAGACTTCCGCTTAGTCAATTTCATCAGCAAAAACAAATAACAAGAGATGCGGCTGTAACAACGACGATAAGAGAAAGCAAGACAAAAATAGCTCTCTGAACTTCCCAATTTACTTGCCGAAAAATCGTTGTTTCTTTCAATTGTGTGGCAATTTCTGCTTTGATATTTTCATGTGGAAAGGCAGATGTTGGAACCTCACAGCCCAAGAAATCACACAGCGGTTTCCATCCTTGTTTTACATTGAACACCAGTAGTTTCTCGGGTGGTACAATGGACTTCACACGGTAATTGTGCATACGATATCGCTTTCTGAAAACACAGGTGGACTTTGGGTTCGTAGAACCAAGCGATGCTTCCACACAAGCATTCGTAATCACGTTGAACTTCCTACCCGTTTGCGATAACTTGTCTCTTAGAATGATTTCAAACCTGTTCGACTGAAGTATTTTAAGTTGGTTTACCCAACTTTGCAGCCAAGAATCTTCGTCTCGTTCGCTCAAAATCACCTTACAATCAGGAAAAGCTTCCAATATTTCCTCCCAGAAAAAATTTCCCGGCAGATCAACGACCGCATCAGCATTCTGGTAGACCCTCTTCACATTTGGCTGGGCGCCATTTTGCAACACATCGCACCAGTGATCTAGAAAATCGAAGATTTGCTCTTCCCAGTCATAGACGGTGAATCCGAGTTGTCTCAAAGCTTTGGAGATTGACTTTAAACCAGTTTTGTACAATCCTGCACAAATTATCTTCATGTTTCTGTTTCCGTGTTTGGTCGGTTTAAGATAGCGTGAGTCGATCGTCCGTATTAGAGACCTATGAATCCGATATGCCGTAATTCTTTCATGGTGTTGGTTTTGGCCAATTCTTTATTTTCTCTGCGAGACATCAACGTGACACTTGGACTCTTGCCCCCCAGTATGGAGTTTCATCCCCGCCAAAAATCAAAGTAGATCACAACGTTCAACTTGAGTGTAACATTTGACTTGAAAAAGATCAACATTCAACTTTGCAGTTCAATTTTGTAGTTCTTGACGCAGTCGTCAAAACTTTAGACTTCAACTTTATAAGTGAGAGTTCAACATTAAACTATGCCCATCAACATTCAAGTTCACTGATCAACATTGCTCTCGATACATGCGCTTTCCGCGAAAGGTGAACTTTGAATCACCAAGTTGGTTGTTGAGTTACCAAAGGCGTATCTATCCCGCCATAAATCAGGCTAAGTTGAGACTTCAACTTTCGAGTCGAGAGTTCACATCAAATGTTACGTATCAACATGCAACTTCGGCAATTAACATTGGTGTTGACCATAAAGACAATTAAATTGGTCCCTTTTTACTTTTTTCAAAGAAAAACTTGCATCATGGAAAAAGATTTTTTGGAAAAAATTGTTGGTAGCACGAGTTTATCATGATGATGATCAGGATCTATTATGTAGGCTACAGAATAACTTAAAATCACGTAGCGTGCTAATCGGCTAACGAAAGAAAAGAACACAGCTTTGAATTTTTTGGCTCGTCTATAAAACTGGTCAATTTATAAAGAATACAACAACCTAAGTGATAATTATTGTATACGAAGTATAAAAGTAAAACTGCACAAAATCGATTACAACTAGGGTGAGACTAGAATTCAGTGGAAACTTGAATAAAAAAAATTTCGCCACGCGACATCTGCAGAAAATCATAAATTTTGTGCCTTTGTCATCCTATCTCAAGGAACTGTTTAAAAAACCAGTTTGTCGTTTTGATGAACATATTAGAAAGTCCCACCCCGATCTAATTTGCATCGCAATAAGTAACAGTTTAAATATTGGTTATTGAAGGCGTATTTATTTTACTAAGTAACTACTTAACAAAATTAGCCAATCAAAGGACAGTAACAGCAAACGCGAATATAAGTCAACCAATGAGAACCACTTTCTCCTTCTGAATTTCCCGCCACAAAAAGACACTTACTTGCTTTTAAGCGCGCGTTTTATTATTTTGTATTTCCAGCAGTTTTTCAACTTTTAGCAACTTGAGAAAAGCGGAGTACATATCAAAAGAGGACAGGATACGAAAATCAACGTGCAATAAATCGCGTCAAAAATTTTAAATCACTTCTTTATCAACCGTGGCAAAAGCGTGTAGAGTTACTATCACTTGTTTCAAAACCAACTGTTTATTCTAAGACGTAAGAGTCCAATAACAACTGCACTCGAAATCCAGCGACACTTATGTCTTCTTTTTTTTAGTTGGTACATTTGTTGAAAGTGTCTTCCCGCTTCAATGCAAATAAATACTTGACAAACTGTTGACTGACTAATGTATTCAAGGAGAGTATGTCTGTCACAGTAGCTATATTCAAGCGAATGATTCGGCAAACAACTCTAAATGGATAATATTCGATTAGTCTGTCCTGCTTTCTTCTAGCGTTACAACTCAACAGATGCACGTTCAAGAGTGCGTACAGTAAAAATTGATAAAAAACACCTCAGTAAATCCTATCTTCTCATATTGTAAAGTAAGAAAAAAAGTATTGCTGTATAAAAGTTCTGCTAAAGAGGTTTCATTTGGTCGCACCATAGGATTTCGTCCATAAAATCACAAAGTAGAGTTACATTACAAGCCTTTATAATCGATTCTGGTGGTACCTTAAAAACAAAGGCATTAAGCTAAAATAAAAATCAAATTTCTACCCCAGAAGAGTTGACAAAACAAAATACCGTCAAATATAACGGCCTTACCTCCTTTTTGCGTCGAGAATTCCCGCAATGTCTGTGCATAACTCGATGATCTTTTTCTGGCGTTCGTCCTTGTCTCTCGCGGTGTTAAATCGTCTCACAATACGCACGGCTTCTTCAGCTTCTTGCAGCCGTACTTCATCGTCTTCATCTTGGTCGAGTAGTGAATTCATCTCGCTGACGTTTTAAACCTGCGTTGTAAAGAAAGTTTTTTATTGCACGGTAAATATTGCGAGGTTGAATCTTCTGTGGCACTGAGGTTGCGATATAATGACAGACGCGGAAATCGGTAACTGGGAAAGAGTAGCATTTAAACTCGATGCGACAGATGACAATGCGAGTTGAAATTTGGGTAACTTAACCCAAACGCAGCAAGCGAGAGTACAAGAATAAGATTTCAGAAAAAAAAAATAATTTCGAACTGTTGTCCACGAAATTTAAAAGCTTTGACTTACGGTGTTATAATTTTATATTCAAATTAAACAAAAAGGTTATCTATGCAACGATACAATAACAAATAAGGTTTATCAATGCAAAAAGACACCATCGACTGGATTAAGTAGATCAAAGATTTCTTAAAAGGTAAACGCAGGTTAGCAACTTCAAAAATACATACTAACTATAGTGCAGCATAAAAACATTTACCTTAACTTTGTTCTTGGTGTATATATTTGCATGCTCCTCGTTCGTCAACGGAAAAAGAAGACAGCTGTTTACGAAAAATTATTGTTGTATAAAAGCACTTGCTCAAAATTAGACTCGGTAGGCGGGTTACAGATTTAATATTCAAAAAACAAACATTACTTTCAAATCTTCATAAAATTCGTGAAGATCGGAGAAATTCAATCAGGTAAGGTAAAATACAAATCAAAAACCAAAAGAATAACACGCTTACGTGTTGCTAAATTTTGTCACAAAAGACCAAAGGAGATTTCATTATTTATTGACTGGCCATGGCATGGAAAATTAAATTATCAAAATG
Organism: Porites lutea; assembly: GCF_958299795.1. Taxonomy (NCBI): domain Eukaryota; kingdom Metazoa; phylum Cnidaria; class Anthozoa; order Scleractinia; family Poritidae; genus Porites; species Porites lutea. Next base: position 1,109,751 of record NC_133214.1, read on the forward strand.
TATAAAATATACCTTTTAAGTCAGAACATTGCTTATTGGTTAATCCCAACCCACAAAGAAGATAACAAATGCTCTAATGTGATATACTAATACAATGTTTATCAAACGTGACAGTTGATATAGAGACTAAGTAGAAACTATTAACTTGCTATATTTCATTCTCATTTAATTTGACGCTAAAAAGCTAAAAGGGTTTTGTTTCCAAGGTAACAATTGCGAGCGGTGGAACATTCAGATTAAGGAACACTTATACAACAGAGACGGAAATCTTGCCGTTCCTCATTTGATATAATTGGAAATGCAGTAATAATACTTCTAAGAATACTCTGAAAATAACTAAAAAATTTAAGCCAAAACTGTGAAGAAATGTTTACCATCTTAAGCCCTTTAAATCCAACACAATTAAGAGAAAACGGATCAATAAACTGATCACCAAAGAGAAAAAGCTTTGATCCTGGAACAAATTCTCTCAACTAATTCTTAAGGAAATGTATGAAGATCAGTCTGGAGAATTTGTATGTGGATATTGGAGACCTTTAGATTCGAGGACGAGGACGGCTACGAGTACGAGATTTGACTTAAAGTTTTTTCGCGTATTCTCAAAATATAGACTCAACGGAAAGCTTTATTTTACCAGTTTTCACTAGAAAAGTTAGCATTGTTATCTTTAGTTAAGGAGGTTATACGCGCTCTCCCGATCGCAAAATAATAAAACTTCTAACATTTGATATCTTGTTTTCGCCACCACGACATTCGCGCGAAAACTCGTAGTAGAATGACGACGGCTACCACGTTTTCCCGCCAAAATGACGCTGGTTCACGCGCGTACACTACTTAGTATTGAGAAAATCTCGTACTCGTAGTCGTACTCGTCCTGGAATCTAAAGGTCTCTATTGGGGCTTAAAGGATTAAACCGTATCCCCGTCCCCCACATTAATATGCAGATTCTCATCAACGTTTTCACTATATTTCCTATGGTACTTACGAGGAGAATTTGTTTAACAATAAAGACATTTAACAGCCTACACCATGAGGGACGAAGAGTATTATCCTCTCGGATAACCGTAAAATTTCACGCTAACAATAGAATGATTCAAAATCAGGTTACAGGGAAACGACCAACTTCAATCTGCAGAACGTGACCAAGTTTTCCCTTATGATCATTTACTATTTATCATATCGGATTCACACCGTGAAAATAGGAAGTTTCATGTCACGTAGTCCATCTATAAGAACTGAATTCAGTATTCTGCAAAGTAATTTCCCGCTTATATTGTAATTACTAAATTATCAATATGAATCTGACGAGATTTCCATTTGCCCGTACACGTGATTCGAAATAGAGCTTAATGATCACGTTCAGTCATGTCAAACCTAAGAGATCTTCACACGATTGCTAACATATTGGAGAATGATGATAAAGCAAACTTCCTTGTTACGTCTTTCGTGAACGTGAAAGCACACATCATCACGTTATAAATAGCAAGGAGCGTTGACTCACATCTGAGACTTGGTACTAGCATGCAAATTCTCCATACTTTTTTCATACAATTGACATGGCACTGATGAGGAGATATCGTTTGATCACTGAGCGTATATTATTTTCGATTATCACTGTTTTTACTGTCATGACCTTGAAGTAAAGAAGCAGAGATATTATCGGGAGAATTAAGATTCTGCATGATCAGTGTTAAATGAAACTATTGCCTGCCCATATTCCATTTTTATAACACGCTACAATGTCAAATGCAACAAAACTCGTTAAAAACAGAAAACAGAGCAAGGCAGAACGTCGTAATTTGGTGACAAAGTGCAAGAATATTATGATGGAAGATGATTATCGTTAAGTTTAATCCCAATATCCACATTCAAATTCTTCACAATCATCTCCATACATTTCCTTGAAAAATAAGTTGAGAAAATCAATTAAAAGATCAAGAGATTTTTCTCTTGAAGATCATTTTCTAATTCTCGTAACCTTTCTACTTGATTGCGTATCCATATGTTTGGAGAAATTTAATGTTGATCACTCTTGCGACTTTAAGGGATCACGAATTTAGCTCCCGCGAAAACTTACTTTACCTTGATTTCGCTATTAAAAACAAAAAATTCCTGCCTGTTTTCGACTAAAACAGAAAAGAGAAAAAAGCGGAACATATAATTTGGCGATAAAATGCATGATTATCGAGATGGAAGCAAGTGGATTATCGTTAACGAAAGTGTAATTTGCTTTGATTTCGTATAATTAGTGAAAATAATTAATGAAAATAATTTCGTATAATTAGTGAAAACCTTTGCGTGTTTGTTCGGGCCGTGCAAATAAATGTGGTCAACGGGTACAATATAAATAAAACTATTGGTGGATAACCTGAATGAGTAGCTTTTATACTACAGTAGCCTCGATAACTCGAACTCGGATAACTCGAATTCCCCGCTAACTCGAACTAAATTTTCTTTCCCTTGATCAAAATTTCACTGAAATTTACCCCGATACCTCGAATTCCCAGCTAACTCGAACTGTTTTTCGTTTCGCTTCAGAGTTCGAGTTACCGGGGTTTTACTGTATTCTCAATGATTACATTAAAGACTCCACCAGGAATATTCATTAGAGTTGAGACTTAACTGGAAGAAATTCAGTACTAGAAACTACGTTGAGATAAAAAAGTGATATTCGATGAGCGGCTACGAGATGTTGTATTCAGTTTCAGCTGAGTAGGGGAGACGGTTGTGTTATAAGGAGATAGGATTTCAGCGCTGAGTGAACACGTCAACTACCGTCACCACAATAGAACCCCGGTAACTCGAACTCTGAATAGAAACGAAAGACAGTTCGAGTTAGCGGGGAATGCGAGTCATCCGAGTTCGAGTTATCGAGGTTCTAGAGAAATAATTTCATTGAATCTAATTACGATACCGACGAAATATAAATCACAAAAAGATTATAGCCTGTACAGATAAAACATTTCGGTCTTACCTCGTTTTAATAGTGTGTTTTACGGTGAATTAAAAGACCTTGAGACGCGAGCACGTCGGAAATTAAATACGACGCAGGAAAACCAGCTGCCAAAGCGTTTTATAGCTGCCTTATAATTTCATTTAATTTAATATTTTTATCCAATTATTTGTATACATCGGCGACCACAAACAAGAGAATTAATCCCTTCTGTTTTGTACAGAAAGATGTTTAAGGTTTATCCTGTAAATAGACTTCATTAATAATGAAATATTGTAAACGAAAATACTCTGTTAAAAAACATTTATCGTTAAATTAAATCTGATTCGAAATTCGCAATAGGAACTGTTTTGTTTGCTTCTCTGTTTAGTTCGCTCTTCCGCCCGTCCGTTTTGTCGATATGATTTGATAAATAAAAACTATTTCATGTAGAGCTAAGTCAATTTAGTAAACCAGATAGCAAAAAACCCTGTAAGCGACTTAAACATATTTCCGTAATCTGAATGCTGAGGTAATTTGTTTATGCTAAAGGAAGGAAATTAAAAATGATTAGAATTAAAGAATGGAAGTCACTAAGAACAAATAACCCATAAACACTAACCGAGAAAGTCCGGCTTTGAAAATCCTGTTAATATTTCTTATTAATGTTTCTCTGAGACAAATTTGTTAATGAAAATGTTTACGAATTACAATATTCATTCTAGGCTCGATTACCAACAGCTGCTCTGTGAGAGCCTATATTCATTTTCCATATCGTTTTTTAAAATGCCAGTTTAAATACAAACTGCGCAAGAGCAACTCAACAACTTCACACCCCTCGGACAAATTAAGAAAAGAACTCGAACTAAAATGATGCAAAAAACGGCACAACATTTATATTGAATTATATGAAAAGTGTACTTAGTTCCTCTAAAGTAAAATACAACCAGATTGACAACGTCGTACAAGTAAATAGTAATTATTGGCTGCATTACAACAGCTTATACTTCAGTTCCTGTTTAAATTTTATCAACAATGACCAGTGTATAGCAAAATAATTTCGCAATCAACCATGCCACGGCATGTTAAAAACAATAGCAAATCCTAATTATTTTAGCGGATCAGAAATTCAGATCAGAAATAGACTGCTCATTAGATTCTCATTTTAAACAAGCCAGTTGTTGTTTAGGTTCATTTATAGACATCTGAGTTCTTTCCTATGGTTAAAAGCAAGTGGGCCAGTAATATATTTTTGGACGAAAAAAATATGCTTAATCACTAACACTTTGCAGACTCACAGCAATTTTATAGATGAACTTGAAGAGAAATTTAAAATAACTTGAAAATGCAAAAACGACAAATACGAAGTGAAAAACAAAAGTACAAAAATTTCATACTTCAGCGTGCGTATGTTGAGATATTGAGCACGCGGGAAGTTTGGAGAGTACGAAAGAGGCGTTAGAGTGGATTTCAGCTGTCGCGTATTTTTCCGTGCGTACACACGTAAATATAATAGACGCAATGTATGGAAGGGCACGCGTAAACTTAAAAGTTACGCGACGTTCAACTTTAACGTGTAGGCGTGACCTTCCATACATTATATTTACGCGCGTAAAATTTAGCGACGTTCAACTTTAACGTGTACGCGTGACCTTCCATACATTTCATTTACGCGCGTAAAATTTACGTGTGTAGGTAGGGAAAAAGTACGCGACAATGGAAAACCACCTTAAGGTGGCTCGACTGGATTTTTTTAGGGGGATACCTCCCAACTTTGAGACTTAACTACGTCGGCATGAGTAAAGATATGGAAAAAAGGTTACCACAACTGTATTACATAAAGATGAAAATTTCTTATGATCTGGGTTTTATTGCAATCGGAGTCGCCATGGCAACGTTATGACGCCATTACGTTTTTCATTTATCTTTGTGTTTCTCTGTACCAGGAGTTTTTTGAAGAAATCGCTTAAGGGAGTATGTACCTGCCATAATTGCCCCCATTATGGCAAAGTTTGAAGAAATTCTATGAGAGCGTTTTCGAAATATTTTGAAATGCAGTTTTAAGAATCATAAAAACATTGAAATAGCATGCTAGCCGCACAATTCGCTAATATTTTAAAAAAATGATAAGTTTTGGGAACGCGGCTTCATCTCATAGTGGATTGATTCCATTGAAAACTGCATACAAAAAAAGAAGGGAATTGCTTTGGGCGATCGCGAGTAAGAAGGGTTTTATTAACTTGCATTCAGACGCTTTTGATACAGTTTTTGGAGGTAATTTGGTCCATGCCTACAAATTTCGCATTTTTCCAAAAACCGCTCGATAGATTTTTTTATAAATTCGACAATCCCGAGATCAATCGTCAAGATATATTCCCTGCAGATTTTAAGAACATTGAAAACAGGGAAGGCTTTAAAATAGGGCCTCAAATATAGCCAATTTTCCCCACAGATTTTGTGTTTACAATCGAGCGTCCTCATTATTCACTGGCATTGTTTTCAAGTTTCATATACACGTGCACATTTAGCAAAAAGATAGAATTTGCATCAAAAAGGACCCTCGGTTAAATCTCCGGGATATGCTAATTACCGGGTAAAGAGGTTAGTGATACATTATAACATCAGAGCAACTCTTTGTGATAGTTTCTGTGATTTTATAACCCGAGTAAGATAATTAAGTATTGCATCCTACACGATGAGCCGTGACGTTCACCGTTTCGGCTCTCACTGCTATCTGTGACGACAAGCCAATTATTAGCATGTACCGGATATTTCTTCGGAAAGTAATCGAGAGTTCTTTTGTACGCAAATTTATATCTTTTGCTAGTTGTGCACGTGCATATGAAACTTGAAAACAATGCCAGTGAATAATGAGGACGCTCACTTGTAAACACAAAATCTGGGGAGAAAATTGGTTATGTTTGAGTCCCTATTTAAAAGCCTTCCCTGTTTTCAATGTTCTTGAAACTTGCAGGGAATATTTCTTGACGATTGATCTCGGGATTGTCGAATTTATAAAAAAATTTATCGAGCGGTTTTTGGAAAAATGCGAAATTTGTAGGCATGGACCAAATTACCTCCAAAAACTGTATCAAAAACAGCTGAATGCAAGTTAATAAAATTCTTCTTACTCGCGATCGCCCAGAGCAATTCCCCTCTTTTTTTGCATGCAGTTTTCAATGGAATCAATCCACTATGAGATGAAGCTGCGTTCCCAAAGCTTATCATTTTCTTAAAATATTAGCGAATTGTGCGGCTAGCATGCTATTTCACTGCGTTGATGATTCTTAAAACTGCATTTCAAAATATCTCGAAAACGCTCTCATAGAATTTCTTCAAACTTTGCCATAATGGAGGCGATTATGGCAGGTACATACTCCCTTAAGCGATTTCTCCAAAAAACTCCTGGTACAGAGAAACACAAAGATAAATGAAAAACGTAATGGCGTCATAACGTTGCCATGGCGACTCCGATTGCAATAAAACCCAGATCATAAGAAATTTTCATCTTCATATAATACAGTTGTGGTAACCTTTTTTCCATATCTTTACTCATGCCGACGTAGTTAATGCTCAAACTTGGGAGGTATCAACCCCAAAAAATCCAGTCGAGCCACCTTAAGAGTTGCTCGAGGCGCAGCACAGAGCAACTCTAGCTTCTTGAGTGCTCTCCAAACGTCCCAAGTGCTCAATATCTCGACATACGCCCAGTTGAAGTATGAACTAATTGTTTTATGACATTATCAAAGCGATCAGTGTAGCAGTTAACTCATTAAAATTTTATTATTGTAGCGCGCGCTCAAAGCAGCACGCGTCAATGTAGAGTGCAAAGAAGGTAGTGTCTGATAGCCCGGGGCTGGTGGATTTTGCTATCGGGCTAGTGAATTCTGTCATTAACTTGCCCAACGGGCAAGTGAAGTTTTTTGACCCGGCCAAATTACCGAAGAATTATGAAATCAATCTGCTCATCAAAACGTTTTTGGGGCTAGTTGAAATGATGTTTGGGCCAGTAAATGTTAGCTTCAGCTTGCCCGAATGGCAGGCGGTAAAAGTGACTGTCTTTGCACCCTGCAATGTCTACGTGACAATACATATTTAACAATTATCCCTAGAGCCCGAATGGGCTATGAGTCAATAGCCCATGAGGCCGAAGGCAAAATGGACTATTGACTCAAGAGGCCATGAGGGCGAGAGGAATGATTGTTTTAGTAAAATCCAACTATTTGGTAAAAAATATCGAGGCAAAACAACTGTAGCTAGCAAAGCGCGATTCAGCCGCCATTGTTTTGGTTTTCGAAGCCGGCACTTTTCGCTTCCGGTGGGCTATAACATATAGCCTAGTAGCAGCTCAACCCATCAGAACGCAGCATTGGTAATAGACCACTAGTTGGATTTTACAAAATATATATATGTATGTTTAGTAAAATCCAACAATCCAACAACAGCAGCACTTTTGAATGGTACTAGTTGCTTTTTTTAGAATATTACGTAAAGAATTTAAAAAATACCCCAGCTTAGGTTAATAGGAACGTTTAATGTTGAAAATTAACTGATACATGTCAACCAATGCAACCAGCTGATGCTCCATTTTCTTTTTGTATATCAGTGAATATTGGCGACCTCAGTCTATTAATTAAAAATATTTCCCAAGACAGGACTGGAACGTTTATCTTATCAAACCAACAGAGAGGTTCAGAGCTTATGTAATTAATCGTGAATAGAGATGTTTGTATTTCAACAAGGACGATTGTCATTAAAGAAGCCGTCAACAGCCGGTAAACTCTCCTCAGCATCAGATTCGAGGGCAGAATTGTTGTTTTGTAATTGCCGCTGCTGCGCCGAGCTTAACCTCAAATATCTGCAATTTTTAATAGTCTCAGTGTTTACAGGTTCTTTTTTTGCTAAGTCCATCTGTGCTTGACTTGTGTGTATTTCTCTCAAGCCCTTCTCGACGTTTTTGTATAGAGGTGGAAAATAATATGGCGAACGAGGTAATTGTGTTTTCTCCTCCGCATAAACGGTCGACTGTTTTTGCCGCTTTTCAGCAGGGTGCCCCTTCTCTTCCACGACAGGTTTTTCAACGTGTGTTTCTGTTTTTGTAGAAGTTCTTCTCGAAGAGAGTTTCATTCGTTCCTTTAAAATTAGATTACTACGCATGAAATCCTTTCTCTCCAACATTAGTCGTTGGCTTACATCCTTACGTTCGCGTTGAATTTGCCTTTCCAAATTCTCATACTTTCTCTGTTCCGCGGAAAAAGAATTGTTGAATTTTTTCTTCGTTGAGTTCTCGAGAGCGGGCAACATAACGTCGATATCCGCTCTGGACAAATTCATTTCTTCGCCTTGAAAATATCGACCATCCATTTCTTCCAATGAGGTCTTTTAACACCGACGAACGACAGCAGAATTTTAAAACAGCAAATTAGTTTATCTTGAGAACTAACGAGAACGAAGATATTCCATCGCAGACGGACAATGTACACAAATTCAATCTTCTGTTAATGTTTATCGCTTCATATTTACAAGCGTTGTCTTCAGAACTCTGTTAAAGATAAATAACCTCGGTGTGTATATTTAACTGAACTCTCCCGTATATTTTGCATGTTAATAGAAGAATTTCTACGTGCCCTGGCGCGAAAGGCCACAGGGCTACTTAGCAAAAGTAGTTATTAAATCTTGCTTGACAGCGTTTAGGCGTTAATTCACAAACAGTATATGTTATCTTTATAACTCCTTTAGTTATCGAGAAATTATTTGTTTGTCCACACAGCTAATCCATGCACAAACACACCATACCACGCTCAAAGGCACAAATTTATTGATGTCAATATTGTTTTCGCTGGCAAAAACAGCTGTTACTTTCCTTTGTTTTTTCGTCTTTATTATGACAATTATCTTATGTCGCTAAGTGAGTCTCGTTATTACATCTTTTAAGTGCAAAACATAATTTACATTTTGCTGGCTTCGTGGTTTTGTTCACGAAAAAAATTAAAACAAACTCCGGACGCGGCTGGAATACAAGAACTTTCGTGCTTTCGCACCTGAAAATATTTTTCTCATATGCAGTGCGTCTTTTTCTTAATTAAAAAAATAAACAAAACGAAAAATGCGAGATCATTTCCCTTTCCTTACTGAGCTGCTTGTTGTGTTTTCGTTTTTTTACAAAACAAAAGCAAACAAATATTATTTGTTTGCGTTTGTTTTGTTTTGTAAGATCGAAATTTTTTAACTTTTCTTTCTATAAACAACCGACCTTGGTAAAACATCTCTGATTCCTAAACGCTTCTCTTAAATTTAAATTAAACAAACCGTATTTATTTAAGGAAGTGCTGGGTAAGTAACTGAAATACTTTTTAGAGCAATTTTTTTTTACAAAAAAATCTTTTCTTGTTTTCTTTTTTTCCAGGATATATTTTAAAGACAACGCATTGTGCGAGGTATTTTTGCTCCTAAAAAAGCTAATTCGGAATCTGAAAATTAAGTTCCTTCATCCCTGAACTAAATAGATAAACGCAGCAAGAAATCACCATGATATATATGACAGTTGGATGTTAGGGCCTGGGTCTGGGCCAGAGTGGAGTCTGGGCCGAGGGCAATGTCTTTCCCCTGGCTTTTATAAGCAACTTCCCATCTGTTTAATTCCTCACCTTCTAACTGCACATACCCAGCCACTTGAAATCTTAGTGTCAGCCCTGGTTGTACCCCATGTCTTTTTTAAAAAAATTTTGTCAGAAATGGTCTGAAAGCCTAACTCGCTGTGGCGTCACGTTATTGACTATCCGTTATCAATAGTTGATGTGAAACATGTTATTGGTTGTTACCTCCAAAAAAGGCAAATGGAAAATAAAAAATTAATGACGAGCACATCTCACTAAATTTGATAAAGTGACAAAAAAGGAGCAAATTCAAAGGTATTCTTACATTAAGACATCCTGAGCTTTCTTCCAAGATCTGATTGCCTTAAGGGACCTCTCACTTCATGACTTTGCACTCATGAGGATGACAAAAAGGATCAGACTGAAATAAATAATGAAATATTCTAGTTATCCAAAGCCATCAATTTAAGTTGTTCTCAAGTAACAGACTTGTTTACTCCTATCAGTACTATTTTGCAGATTTAACTTCTAACAGTACAATGTTTTACTAGCCTAAGATAGCCACCAGCTGTACTGGGTGCAGCCGTGCATCAAAGCAAGTTATCAGCATGCACACATTTTGTGTAGCTGCCATCTTGCTTTATGAAGCGGGGGGGGGGGGGTATATGTCTCCCTCCCTGGCCTCTTTGTTTTGTACATCACCAAGAAAACATACAAACCTCTGTCATGGTAGAGGCTTTTATGTTCTCTTGACATCACATAACAATGATAACCAGTGCTTTCTCCTGTACCCCCATCCCCTCCAAAGAAAATTGTAATACTGCAACATACATAGTAACAACAAAACAACAACAAAAATGTATTTATTAGGGTGGGGAGAGCAACAAGCCTGTTTCTATGGCCTGTAAACAGGCTCCCTGGCTAGGGTAGTGTGGGGAGAGCAACTAGCCCGTTTCTATAGCCTGTAAACAGGCGTCCTGGCTAGGGTAGTGTGGAACTCCCAGTATCAACGCTCTTCCTTTTCTTTTTCTTCCCAGCTTCACAGAGGCCTCTCAGTTTTTAGGGAGGGAGGGTTACCCTGCTGCTAGGGTAACCATAACTACCTTGTAATATAACTCGCCTACCTGAGACAAGTTTTCTAACCTGCATTTTAGGGCTTTATGATTGTGTTTAGTTACCAAGCATGTTGACCGTTGACCTGGGAATACCAGGTTAACCTATCTATCAAAAAAATCAGCTTGTGGTTTAATTAGCTTTCACATGCCTTTCTGTGCTCACTGAGCTAACTGAAGCAACTCTTTTCTTTTTTCCCTGAAAATATTTGCTTGTATATCTGCGCTGTCTTTGAGTCTTTTCCTAGGGTAAACACGTGGTGGTGGTGGGGTGGGGGAATACTCTAGCTCCCTGCTTTTATATAACGCCAGGCCCTCTATAGCAGAACTCTGCGAGTGCGTCTTTCTATTTTTACCAATGCAATCAATGCTACTTACCTTAAGTATTAAGTAAGCACCGATGCACAGATAACATGGACGTAATACTTGGAATCCTTAATCGTTGTACGATCCCCCACACGCATGTTAGAATCCAATGCATTAGATTAAATAATTGACCGTTTGCGATTCACCTCTTTTGATACTAAATGGGTCAAAAAAGAGCTTGAGCCCTCACCAAGTTTTTTTCTGTAGGTTGACGTACTCAATTTGGAACGTTTCCGCGAAATCAAGAGTTGCCGCCAATATTTCAAATTTGTGCTTGACGCCATTTTGGGTACTGTTTGGGCGTTGGCTTTATGTAAGGACTTCTGAAGTGTGATAGCTCATTTCTCGAGTTGTCGTAGGGAGGCTGGGGAGAGGGAAAATTAAAAGCGCGCAGGGCGACGCGCGGGGCACGAGTCGCGCTTACAATTTTTCTTCTAATCATCACTATTTTTAATGGATGCCCGGTGGGAGCTAACCTCTGCGTAAGAAAGAGCATACGCCAGTAACATCGACAAAATAATGCGGACAAAAAACGGGGAGCATAAAAGAACACTCTTCATTACCAGAAGCTTGCCGAAACTAAGTTTCTCAGATAATCGCACTTTTCTCTACGTTTAAATATTTTTGTTTCACTGTTTGAGCAAAAAATGCTTGCTGCTGAAATAATTCGCTCGCATCACTCATGTTCTCAGTCCTCGCGCTTAGGCGCACAACGCACGCGCGCCGGTATCGGCTAGAAATTGGTTTGCAGCATTGCCTTACAGTGTGCAGTGTGACAAAGCAAAGAAAGCAAATTGCCTTCTTGCCGATGCGATAAATAAATAACTTACGATAATACAATATATTTCATTTAAGGTTTAGATTAATCGGATGACCCTTGCTACAGCAACAGAATGTCAATGCAGAAAGGAACGCGTTCGGTTAGATTTTGCTGGCTGTTCTTAAATTCTAAAGCGCGTATTGTTAAATTACGTCTTTCAAACGTCACAAAGGAAACTTTAAAGTAAAAAGCACTGTTTTCTTGTGAAGATGTGCTGCCGACCGTTCTGTGGGAAATTTAATTTATTGCAAAATGGGAAGTTGTTTCTCTACATGCGCAAAGGCGCGAAGAAAAAAGGAAAAAAAGAGTTCGTAAGGACGAAAAAATACCTCAGCAAGAAAACCTTTGAGTTCTTTTTACCTTCGGAAGTGATTTGTATGCGAGTTGCATCGAAGAGCAGTCTGAGAGATTGAAAAAGGCGAAGGTGAGGTCGAGTGGATAAGGTTATGGCGAAAACGGAGCTGTAGGAGAATTTGTTGAGACTGACATGCAAAGAAGACGTGAAGCAAAACTAGATATTCAGCGAAGACGGGTTAAGTGGACGGAAGAAGAATACCGGGAAAAACATCAAAGTAAAACAGGGGCACCCAACGAGAATATAGTTCAAAACCACTTAAACATAGCATTGTTAAACGTATTTTAGTATTTAAACGGTAGATAAAGGCATATTTTTATCCCCTAAAAATTTTTCAGCTGTTCGGATTTCCTAGCTGAAAGTCTAGTGATCCGAAAATTATAGGGATCAAAACTCGCCTTTTCGAAAATTTCGTATATTAAAGATGAAACAACAACAACATGATATTAATTTGAGGAGGACTCGGAAAAAAAATCCGAGTCCCAGATGGGATTTGAACCCACGACCCTCCGTGATCTAGTCGGATGCTCTAACCACTTGAGCTACTGGAGACTCTATGGTGAGCAAGGGCCAATTTGTGGGTCTCGACTGGAACCGCATCACGCGGCTACACAGCCAAGTAATGATAGGCACACAAGAAGTGAAGAACTCACTAACAGCAAAATTTCAGCCAGAAAAAAGGCTCCCGAAAATTCTAGGTGACCTTTTTAGGGTAAAAATCAGTTAAAAATAGGCAATTATACCATTTTTTAGATGTTCGAAAATCCTAGGAGAGGCAGGCAAGCAAGAAATTTTACAACAAATGTTCCGAAAATTCTAGATTTCAAATCGTCTTCCGAACAGATATTTTTCCGAAAATTGTCGTTGGGCGCCCCTGGTAAAAGCGACAAAGGAAGGGAAAAGGACTCATATTTTTTATCCTCCGGCGATAGTGAGGGGCTAAGTTGCCTGGTACTGTTCTGAGGTTAAGAAAGAAAGACTCAACCCTTCAACCCCGATACAAGGACAAAATGATACTGACAGATAACATTAATAAAATTATTGAGCAAGAAATCCCGGAAGAGGAAGATCTTGCAGCGACAATTGCTCAGAGACAGCGCGGAATGAATTCAGCATGGAGGCTCTGCTTGAAGATAAAAAATGTACAAGTGACGGCGCTGGATCAAGTTATACTATGGAAGGATCTTCACACCTGGGACAGAGAATAATACAGTCAGGTGTGGTACATATCATTGAAGGAGAAGTCGAATTTGACGATTCGTTAAGCGCACCGTTGAATACAGAGTCTGTTTCAATACCTGCGCGTTCAGCAAAGAAGATGTCTATAATATCAATAGATGAAGAAGAGATGCGAGTAGCGAGAGAAATACGGGACGTGCTTCGAAGGGAGCCTTTCAAATGCAATGTAACTAAAAATAATGTGCATGCGTTATTCAGCTGTGATCCTCTGCAGCACAAGCAGGCACAAAGGGTGTGGCACTTACAGTCATAGAAGAGAAGGACAGGGGGAAGTAGGCACCTCTGACGTGTCAACAGCATTTGCTGATGGCACAGTTTCTTGGCAAGAATATGGCACCAAACAAAAAGATGCTGGTGAAGGCCATCTCCGCTTGGGAGGAATCAAACAGACCAGGTTTTCACTCCGACGCTTTGCAAGTCGATGACGGTTCAAACAAGGTTGTTGCCCGCAGTGAAGAATTAGTTAAGCCATTGTTCGCTGCAGTACAGCAGGAGAAAGAATACACTAGAAATATTAAGGACTTGGAAGACGCTGAGATGGCTAATGACATGGAATACATTTTGAGTGAAGATTTCTATGACATGGAATAAAAAAAGCAATATATCGTGCGTGTGATGTAAAGCAATGCCAGGAAGAAGACTGTGTAACTGACGCAAAAGATGACTGGATGAGAAGACAACAGCAGGAAGATGAAAGGTTGGCGAATGACCTAGAATACATTTTGAGCGAAGACTTCTATGTAGATACCCTGCGAGCAGAGGCCCTGCGATCTTCCTAGATAATCTCTGCTCGCAGGGTACTATGTAGATGACCCCCAAGGGACCATGTTTAAGGTGGCCCGAACCTATTTATGTGCTTGTTGGCTATGGTTTTGATTTGCGTTTTTCAGAATGAAAGATTCAACCGATTTCTATAGTTTTTGGTATACCAAATAAATAATGATATGGAACTTTAAGAAAATGTTATTTGTTTTCTTGTAGATATAAAAACCTTTGAGATATTGGCATATATTTAAAACCGCATTTTTACTAGAAATGTAAATAGCTTCAAAATCCCACGACAGATTTTTCCCTAACTTCAGCAAATAAGCCTCAGAGCAGGCAATCGTGACAGTAGAACTCGCTGCACAAAATGCTGGTCAAATTTAACCTTAAAATGCTACGCTAACGCATTTGTGAAAGTTGACGCACAAATAGAGGAAGACTGCCGACAGACTATCTCCTATCTGAAAGGATATTCCTACCTAAAGCTTTATTGCAATAAACAGAGTAATCAGAAACCTACGGCGAACACAGTTAGCACTACAAGAAGAACAACTTTTCGCTGAGTGCGCGGTATTAAAGAACTTCTATTCATCAAACTTACTTTGTATTTGTCCCTCTCTTTTGGGAAAATATAGCAAAAAATAACCTCTACTAAAAACTGTCAAGAGTTTTTAGCGTCGCAGGTTCCCGTTTTGAAGATAAATAAGGCCACCAACTCCATTACTTCTAACCGTCCATTTTTCAGCTGCAATGAAAACCGTTGCATTTGGTAATTTATTCAAGCTTTTTAGACTTGCCATCACATTCGCACGGGAAGTTTACCACTTGGGAATAAAGATGAAGACAGATATGGCAATCGTCTTATTCTTCTCATTATCCCCAACAGCCAACTGCCCGTGCGAATGTGATGGCAAGTCTACAAAGCCTGAATAAATTACCAAATACAAGGGTTTTCATTGCAGCTGAAAAATGGCTGGTTTGGAGTACTGGAGATGGTGGCCTTATTTCTCTTAAAAACAGGAACCTACGACGCTAAAAACTCTTGACAGTTTTTCGTAGAAGCTATATTTTGCCTTGTTAAGATTTGTTTCCAAAAGAGAGTGACAAATACAAAGTAAGTTTGATGAATGGAAGTTCTTTAATATCACCGGGCACTCAGCTTAAAATTGATATGATCTTCTTAAAGTGCTAACTGTATTCGCCGTAAGTTTCTGATTACTGTGTTTCTTGCAATAAAGCTTTAGGTAGGAATATCCTTTCAGATAGGAGATAGTCTGTCGGCAGTCTTCCTCTATTTGTGCGTCAACTTTCACAAATGCGTTAGCGTAGCATTTTAAGGTTAAATTTGACCAGCATTTTGTGCAGGGAGTTCTAATGTAAGAGAGTTAGTAAGAGCGACTGGCGATTCACAGAGCATTGCACCGTACAGTAAAGCAGCTGAAACTGAAAGATACGATCACGCATTCGCGGAGAAATGGAGCCCAGGAACTGCTTAGCCGCCTGAAGAGATTAAACTAATGTTACAAATTTAGAAATGACATTGCTAATAATCATTATTAGCCATGTTCTTTCTCTATTTGGGATGATGAATGACATGAAACTGTTTTAGTAAACGCATGAGGTAAAAATAATTAGACAAATGACATGGAGGAGGTGACTAAATGTGTGCTCACACACTTGTCTTACTCTGTGAACTAGTACAGAAATGTGGCTACATTTTCTACACTGAGGTCCCGATGTCGAAACAAATAATATCAGGAATTCTCACCATTCTCGTTATTCTTGCTACGAACGAGTATGGTGCAAATTCCTGTCATTATGTGTTTCTCCGACCTCAACGCCTTTAAAGATTTTCTAGCAGTGAAATAGAAATTTTGGGGTCCACAATAAGTCGAAAGAAATTTTATTTAAAAATTTCTCTCCACTTGTTGAGGACCCCCAGAAAATGGTGGCCAAAGTAATTAAATCCAGAAAAAAAAAATCAAATTTTATTTTGTTGAACAAACACAAGGAATCTCCGGGTATAAACGGGACACACCAGAAGATCACCATTAGAACTGATAGGGAAGGAATAGAATAGAGTTTCAGCGCACCCCGCTTCTTTTTAGCCAGGGAATGTCTTTTCCTTTGTAAGACCTGTTTTCTATAATATGATAACTTATAATCTATAGTCTATAAGAGCCGCTGTGCTAAAAACTTTTTTTTTCAGCGAGAACATTAGAATATGTGAAATGTAAATGAGCTAGAGTGATAATGTACAATTTTTAAGTTGCTTAAACAAAACTCAGCCAAGTTACTAACATTGCCGATTACAAGTTGCTTGTCCGATTAGAAGGGATCGGTGTATAACTATTCGCCAAATATGAACGCTTGAGCGACATTGGCCGTATTCACACTAGAGACGGATTGTCCGTCTGAGACGGGTTTTGCCTCAAGACAGGTAATGGCCGTTTTTATACTAAGAATGCATTATCCGTCTGGATGAACTTGGGCAAACATTTTGTACAGTATTTCGTCTGTTTTTGCGTCTCAAGTATAAAGACGGGCTCAATACGCATTATGACGGACTACCTTTCTTAGTGCGTTGTTCAAGACGTACTTCGCAGGAAAGTTCGTCCAGACGGGTAATGCAGGGATTTTCTTTGCAAGAGTGATATGAACAAAACAGCAATAAGCAAACAAAGAAGGTTCACTCAGTTTTATTGCAAAAATCAACACATTTGCTAGCATAACCTATCATTACAAAACATCAACCTGACATTTCTACACAACGGTTTCGTCTAAGCGTAAATTAATCGGCGAACTTTAAATTTGTGCCTGTGTCTGCAAATCACAAATAAACTCGCGATAAAACAATAATTAAAAACACAAACGAAAATGTACGAAACCTTGAAAAATTTCTCGGGATTTTACTGTCGACAATAATGAACAGGACCAATCCTTCTAACACTAGCATGTCATTAACTCTTTAGCTACAACAGTTTTAGTTCAAAAAAATCTTCTCAATGGTCCACTAAAATTTCAGTCTTACAGTGATAGTTGTTACATACTTATTAACCAGTGTTGTTCAAGTAGTCAGTTCTCGCTAACGTCTTAACATGTCCCAATATACACATACAAATTCTCCAAACTGATCTCCATGAATTTCATTAAAGAGAAAGTTGAGAGAATTCGCTACTAGATCAAAGGATTAAGGATTCCTGTAGGTGATAATTTTGTTAATTCTCAGAACTTTTTTCTCTTGAATATGTATTGAAGTTATTAGGAGAATATTGAACTTGATCACTCTTGGGAATTAAAGGACAAATGTGATACTGAACAATATTGCTGGCATTTAAAAGAGTGTAATCCCAGTTTCCTAACAGCTGTTTAAGAATACGTTCCTGCTAGCAAGTCTATTATGCCACAATGACTACTCATATAAATGACTGCTGTTTACTATTTTATACGCTAGAATTATAACTTTCGAGTGTGGATAACTGTTTTCTATATGCGACTATTCAAACAAGATATTCAAATTACTTAGGCCCACAGTACTAATAGCAGCGGTAAATCACCTTGTACTTGGATATCTTTGGGTTTAAGCTTAAGGTAGTATTCCTGCTAAAATATAATTGGTATAAAAATGCCGAGCTATTTTGCAATAACTTGTCATATATATTCGTATTACGTTTATTGGTAAAGCCGTTAACTACTGTTATCTATGTCATCAATTCAACGACTTACGTCCCGCATACGGGTAGGGTTGACTACTTCGAAAAGTGGATCTTACAGTTTTCACACCACACAATAGAATGTAGATCATATGGAGACTTTCTATTACTTAACTGAGCACCTTATTGGGTCGCATAAAAAACTGCTTTTCATCTGCGATATTTAGAAGGTAACACGTTTATGCATTATTTTTCTTCGCTGTCGCGAAAAAGAAAAAAAAAAGGAAAAAGGTTGAACGAAATGAAAACACCAAGAGAGACAGATGGCATATCACCCCCAGTCACAGTAGCAAAGTTGTGCTTAAAGATCCTTCCACTCACGGCGAAACAAATGTCGTCCCATGCAAATTCTCACTAAGCAAAGGATTCGACAAGAATTTGTTAACCTCGACTTGAAAGCGAGGCCCAATCTTTGACCTTTTTGGACGAATTCAGGAGAAAGCAACAGGTTGTTTCCTGGTGTACAGTACAAATGTACTAAGATTTTGTATGTTGGTCGGTTGCATCGTATGATATTTAAATAACGCGGGTCTATGTTAATGCTTTCTGGAACGGTATTTACTGTTACGACTTTAGTATTTATATATATATGCAATTCGTATAATTTAGTTTTTTCATATTTTTGCTATATGAGCTTGATCCTCAGAAGGTCCACCGTTGCCCCTGGCGACGTCAGACAGTCTGAGAATCAAGCGATACCGCCAGTGTAACTAGAGCAGTTTTCCAGTGAGTGTCGTGAAAAACACGACCTGATAAACCAGTTACATCTCAATCACCAAGCGAGGGAAAAAGAGGGAGACCAAGACACGACCAGTTTCACAACTTGAACCAAACCCGTGTACCGGGTACCAAGCACGGAAAAAAACGTGTAAGCCAGGGGTTAGAAAAATATGGCGTGACATTTTTCAGCCAGTCACAAAGCGTAAATTATTAACCCAAAGCCTTCACGGAATTACTTTCAACACTCAACTGAAAACTGCTCTACGACAAAAAGTACACAGTACTTATCATATTTAACAACTAGCGTCTGAGAGACCAAGCGCACTTAGGTTTCTTCTTCAACAGCGTACAAATCGCGGCTTTAAACCTACATGCTCCACTCGTCAAACAAAAACTGTCTACTGGGGCTTAATTAACCACTAACCTCTTGCACTATATTTTTCTTTTTAATCTAACTCGCCAGATATGGATGTTACAAATTATAATTTTCTTCAACGTAGTTCGCTGTATTAAGAGGGCAAAGGTTAGATAAGAAGCAAGTTTCGTCGCCTTAGAATGAAAGGAAATTCGTCACTTTAGAAACGAGAAGGAAATTACACTGAGATAGCTTTCGCAGGGACTTCCGGATAGTTATTGTCTGCTATACAGCCGTTTTTAGTGTCGTCACGCAACGCCCCTCCCCAGGGGAGTGTTGCATGACGACAGACAGACTAGGACAGCTAGTGACCAATATTTTTCCCTGTCCCCAGTGACAGTCCCATAAGTCTTTGCGAAAGTTACCTCGGTCCAGTCTCCTTTCTTTTCTAGAGTGGCGAATTGTTTGCATCTCAAGTCGTTAAAAAATCGTTTTGACAAAGTCCTGCTGAAGAATTGGCAACTGGAACTTGGAGTAACAAATACTACGAGCCCCGTCAACAATATGCTAAGGTTAAAAGTTCAAGCTATCTAACTCAACTGGTACAACGTTTGGCAACCAAACCGTTCAAGAAGGAACTACTTTGTGTTTAGGATTACCTAACAAAACTACAAACTACGACTACAAACTACAAAACTACCAAAATTATCTAACGTTTATCAAAATAAAGATAGGTCAAGTACCATCTATTTCATGTTTCCAATGTTAGATAAAGCGATTTAATTATTGATAATATTATATTATTAAATACTTCTTCATACTTAATATTTCCGATTGTAGTATATACAAACGTTAAGCGGAGTCCATTGGTTTCCTTTGTTTTCTGTTCTCTGTTGAATAACCTCTGCAAAGAAGGCGTGTGTGGTAAGATTTCTGCACGCTTTAAACGCGTCTACACTGTACCAAACACGCGTGCATCAAAATAACGCAACCACAAAACGTGACAACAACGTGACAAGCCACCAAGGGTGACAGCCTCAGGAACTGTCGCCGTTTCTCCTATTTTTCTCGTACTTAAGGAGTTGCCCCATGAAGTTTAAGTTTGGCGAAATCACTGGTCTCAGCTCCTTGACAAATTTGTACGCGTCACCTAAGCACAGGCCTTGTTGCTTCATGATGTAGGCTACTGTCACGGTCGCCGAGCGTGACACACCGGCGTGACAGTGAACAAGAACACCATATCCGTGTTCACGGGCTTCGTCTGCGAAAGAAAGAAAACCGTGAGAAACGAAGTTGCGTTACTTGATCGCAATTCATGGTTTCCATGTCACTAGATGGGTTTAATATACTGCGTGTTTAACGACAAATGAATTTTGTAATTACTTGTCCAAGTAACCCAACTCATGTTTGACTTCAATTCTTGACTTCGATGATTGATCCTTTCCTCATTCACCGGTGACACAAGTCCATCTGCCTTCAGTTCTTCTTCGTTTGCCACCGGTGTACACTGGGAAATTCTGATACAGACTGGAACCGTGCCTCGCAGTACTGCACAAGGAGGACACGACACAGTTCCACAGGTATCCCAGTAACAAAGCGCCATGACACCACAGGCATCCCAACAATAAAGGCGCCATGACACCAAGACAGGAATATCCCATCAACTAAAGAACACACAAGAACAAACTTTTCAAACACTTGTTCTTTTATCTTGTAACTGTCTGAAATAGTCACGTGTCCTTCTGGGAAAGTCAGGTAACCCATTCCTTGCTTCACACAATTAGGATAGTGCTTGTTAGTTTTAGCATAAACGAACTTACCTCCTGGCGAAATGGTGCGCTGAGTTGCGCCTTGATACGTGGCTCAAAATGCCTTTTTGTTCTAGTGCAATACACCTTGCACAGCTTGAAATACGCAAGCACTCACTTATAAAACACCCATTTTTGGTCCACCTGGACAAATTCACGAGATGGTTCGCGCTTAACTAGAAAACCAAATCGCTTGTGTTTCTACCAGAGCGCCGTCTCCCAATGCTCACCAATGAAATACTGTATTTTAACTTACCAATAAACTGAATTGCTTCATCGAAGTGCTGACCGATGTCCTCTTGATTCGAGTCGTGTATTTTAATCTGCTTATAATGAATGTCTGGCCGCTGGCTGAAAAAATTCGGACATCGCGGCGTCAAGTTAAGGATGTACTTGATTGACAGCCTGTCAATCAAGGCTTCGTCAGCGGCGCCTTCTTCATTGCCAAGATACAGATAAGGTAGGATGGCCGTAACGGGCGTTCCCTGAGGGCGACCTGGAACAGGTTCACATGTGGTCGGAGAGGGTGGGAAGTCCGCAGATTGGCAGATATTAACCGGAACGTTTTCGCATAAGTTCTGATAGTCCCTACAAAATTCCTTTAGTCCTCCTGTGAGAAAAAAAAAATTAACAAACAAAAACGGTTTTTAATGGTGGCCTTCACGTATAGGGATAACAAATGAGAATTTGAATTTTGATGTTAGGGTTTAAAGGGTTAAAGTGACCACCGTTGGGCCATAAAATCCTAGTCGCAATAACGAGGTGGTCGCATTAAAGAGCTCTTCAAAAAAATAAAATAACTCAGTGATTTTTACATTTGGGTCGAAAGAATAGGGTCGTAAACACGAGGTGGTCGTATAAAAACGGTGGTCGTAAGGCGGGGTTCCACTGCAGTGGCGGAAACAGGGGAGGGGCCCGTGGGGCCCGCCCGCCCCTCCCCCCCCCCCCCCCCCCTCACACACACACCTTATCTGAAGGTCTGGATTTGCCACTGCACTGTACATAGGTTGATATTAGAGCACCAACACTCATGGCTTGTTCGCATGTAATCACCCGCGCTTGTCGTGGCTATCAAGCTTGGTAAGTTTGTTCGCGGTCATTTTTGCTGCGAATTTACCAAAGACAAGAAAGTTGCCTTGCCATATATTTGTTTTTTGTTTTAATTTTGAGATTTTTACAACATATAAACAAATTAATTCTGTCATTCTCTTCCCGGGCGCTTGACCATGTTTTCAAAAGAATTCTTAGAATACATTCATTCAGCATCGGGAGTTGATTTTTCAACGCAAATCGGCTACGAGTTCAGCTAGAATTTGAGCCGCGCACATTGTTGTATAAACAGCACTACACATAATGACAGCCTGGAACAATAAGCAACCACAAAGAGAATGAAGACCCCGGAGAAACGCGCAAAAATAGGTAAATACCAACGGGAACCGTCCATAACAAGTACCAATTTTGAAAAAAAACAACAACAACAACAACAGGTAATAATGAGGCTAAACAATTGCACCAGGGTCTTAGAATGAAACCAGGGAAACAACTTAGACGGTTGAACATCTTTGTGCGACAGCGGGTACCAAACATAACTACGGCACCGGAAGTGATTGTATAGTCAACAATAAGAAAACCGGAAGAGCGCCTGCAGCTTTTGACGAGTTCTCACCACACTCCAGTACAAAAAGATCACTGCAAAGTAAGAGTTCAAACCCACGAAAAGTTAACTCAATGCAGGAAACAAACAAATCCAAGCTGACTTTCTCGCTGTAATCAAAGTTATAATAAGATGTCAAGTCAAGCGAAGGATGACAAAACACAACTCTGATTATTGAAAGGCTCTGGAGACTAAAGAAAGCCAAATTGATCGCGCTTGTAACAACCCCAAGATACGTTTTGTCGAGGTACCTCTTTGCAACTTAATAACTGCAGAAAAAGGTCCAGCAACTTGGAAGTACGACTGTTGACTTTGAAGACAACCACCTGTTATAGCATACAAGTGCACTGTTGGGCAGCCAACACAGTTATTAAAGGTGCACAATTACCAGCAAGATGAGAGCGCCGTCTTTGCAAAAGCCCCACTCGCGTTCCACAGCACCGCGCGTTCATATTTCCTCGTTGCTTTTGCAGTTTTTCTTCTACAAACTACAAGACTCGCCACAGTTTCTAATTTCACCACAAACATACGTAAAGAGAACGACGCCATTAGGTCATTGAGAAAAGAGAAACGGGCAGGTATTACTTAATAATGACTTAACAATTACACTCTCTTTAGCTTGACTAATTATTTTCCAGTGTTACGCACTGGTGCCTCACTGCCAAAACACCTGTCAACCAAGACTTTTCAGCTTGCTCAATTTACCTGCGAGTTTTGCAGTTGCGATTTCACAAAACGCATTCAAATTAGCAATCGAAGGCTAAATACGCGCTACGAAAGACTCCAGATATAAATCGTATCGGGAAAAAGGCTGGCCGACTAACATGGAACCATTCACGTGTCCGCCCAACTTTGACAGGCAAGATACGCCTCTCTGAGGGCCCGCGGGTTTTTGCAACAGTAGAATTTATGCTGGATAAAGAAAATAAAGAGCTTTTATGCTGTCATGAGGTAATTTGACAGTGTCTAACGGCTTATTTCCAATCTATCCGCGAACGAAGAGGGTGATCAAGCGCAACTTAACATCTTGACTCAAAGTGCAACTAACTCACCCAAATACCGTTATCTAAAGACCTCGAAGGAAATATCGTCGACATAGCTGGAGGTGATACAAGCTTTATTAGACAATTGCAAGGTACTGCATAGACTTGCCACAAGTCGACCTCACGAGTTTCACTCAGTTCACACAGCGACAGACAGACGATTAACGGTTTAGATCGTGGAAGGTCTTGGGAAACAAATTACCAAAGAAGTTGCCCATCAACACTAGGAAGCGAAACTTCTGCGACAAGACAAGAAACATGATTTTTTCTTTTCGGAAAGTGAAAATGTGGAATTTAAAATGCAAACCACAACATCATTGATAAACAGAGAAATGCTTGGATGCTTTTCGAAAAATAAACAAACCTCAAGAAACGACACTGCAGAAAACCTAAAGAAAGCTGTGCCTGATGTGAATCGAAGCTATGAGTGGTTCTCAGGCTACTAAACGCTTTTTTTTTGTTTTTTTAAAGAACGTAAGTCAACAAACTAGTTAACCCTCCGTCCTTCAAATAACATGCTACTTGAAGCACGGTGAAAAAAAAATTCAATAAATAAATTGACCGTAATAGGTGTAGTATGTTTCGTCCGTACATAACAACATCAGAAAAGTAAAAAAAAATTCACTCATCAAACTTATCACCTTTCACTCGCGCACATGTACACAAGTTCTAGTCTCTGTCCGCGAACCATTATTAAAAGTGGTCAAAGTTCTTCAAGCTAATTGTACAGAACACTTTCAATAAAACGGCAGGTTACGGGAACTTCTCAAAACGGCCATTCAAAAGCACTTAACCGACACATTGAAAAAGATACGACACAACTGGGCGTGCTCGAGGTGAAGACAAACTTTTCCAGAGCAAAAGCATGCTTAAGCGACCTAACGAATGGCATAACGGAATCTTGCACAAGACGTTGTAACCAAACACTAATGAGTACAATTTTACCTTGCATAAAAAAAAACGGATTTACATGTAAGGCGCGGTTCAAACGTCGCATTTCACAAGTGCTGAATCTGATGAAATTGAGCGAGAACAATATTATTGCTGCTGCAATTACTTGACTGCCTCTCAGAATTATCAAATGCTATTTCCAAAGGTGCTGAAATCCAAACACCGAGAAGCATTCCAAATATCGTTTATAAATGTATTTTTTCATCCTCAAGATTATACAATCAGAAAAATTAATTACATAAAATCCCAATTTAATCTTTTCGAATTGCTTTAAAGCAAACAGTACCAGTTTAAAATACGACTAAGTGCAGTTCATTTCAGTCCAAATTTTAAAATCTGTTTCATATCTCCATAACTCTAGGCAAGACAGTTTCCCTTTCCACTCACAAGAGTACACATCCAATCAGCAAAATTCTACTTAACTCCCAAACTTCATGTGGTTATTTATCGACAAAAATACGGTATGTCGAAAGAAGTGTTATTAGAGTGGTCACATTACTGGATTTCATTCATGACTTAAAACCTAGAACCCTATATGTAATTGCCCAAAATTGACCCACAGTAACACCTTGAAATTATGAAGCTGCTATTCCACTCAGTCAATTACTTCCTCACTTACTCACCAAAGGGTTTTTTCACTGGTATTTCCAATGGTGCCAAGGACAAAATTCTACAAGGCATTACAGTCAAGTTCTGTCCAGGTTGTTTCCTAATTACTGAACCTAGTTGCTACTTTGAAGTAAAACATGTGAACCACATAACCACACATATTTAGTGAAACAAAAATATCAGAAGGGTGAAGTCAGTGTTGTAAAGTCTTTCAACTCAGTGGTCTGCATCGACCGTGCCAATTTGGGCCTTAATGCCCACTCAGGCTAAACTTGATAAGGATATCGTTCATGACTAGTTACTATAACAGCAATATTGAGAGAATTAGATCTGATTTAGCATATAAAGGGGACGAAACAGTGGGACTTTTATGTGAAAGCTTACTTCTATAAATTAACCTAACTCCATAACCAAATATACCATTTAATGGGTCAGTGAGAACAGCAGAATTAATTGAAGAAATTAAATGACCCTTAATGCAATTACCTGATCCTGGGAAAACCCCGATTAAAAATACATGCAAGTATGAAATGACAGACTCCAAATTAATCAGTGGAAATCCTTTAAATCAGCTATTCATATTGAAAAGTGAATGCATACAATTACTTGTAAACCACCTTGTGGCATGACCATATTTTGCTGATGAAAGAAAATTTATTTTAATCACATCTTGTTCAAGATAGCTTAGTGACCTACTGTATTAAGTCAGCTAAATCTGCCTACGTTTCCAGTTCACTAGCCATGCTGTTACCTAACACAATTGTTCTGGATGAGTTCTTCCATATTTTCCTTGCTACTAACTGACCCTACCCCCCACCCCTGGTAAATAAAAATTATTACCTCAAGGAAATTGTATCCTAAATGTTGTAAATTATATGTCAAGAGCAAAAATTTAGAGAAAATTATTCTGCTTGAGGGAATCAGCTATCACAGAATTACCCAAACCAACCATCCCTTCTTTTTATTCAAAATATAGCTTGATTCGTTTTCAAAAACAGTCACTTTCCCTTTTAAGCACATTTAATTTCCTTGTGACCTTTGGAACTCCTAACACTTCAAACCCATTCTTCCAACTTAAGAAGGCTAGGAATGTTGAGTTTACTCCATGGGAGAAGTAAGTGTAACTTTCCAGAAAACCAGATGGCATGCAAAACATATTTAAATTTATAACCTTGGTTAAGTTTTAAAGCTATAACCCCTACATAGCTATGAGCTCGAAATTTCTCCCTTGCCATGACAAACGTTAATCAATCAGGGAAGCAGTAAGAAACAAAAACATGATCAAGCAATAAACTCACTTATGTAGTAAATGTATACTATGGCCGGGAATTTGTAGGGGGAGAGGAGGGAGAATTCACGTTCTGATGGTGAGATTAAAGGTTTTAACTGTCAAAGTTTCACATTTTCTCAAAAAGGATAATGAAATTTGATCACTGGTGGATGCGAAACATGAACAACATGAAAGGTCAGAATTTTCAGCCTTATTTCAGATAAGAAGGAACGAAAAGGGTCAAATATCTAGCTTATGTAATTCTCAATTTTCTTTGCCTCCTACCCTTATTATTCAGATAAATCAATAACCTGATCATTTTTCTTTAGTTCTTTCATTATTTACAACCGTGAGTAATACTAAGGTCACGAAACAAAAGAAGTTGAAACTAAAACTATGCTGAAACTATTTTAAACTAAATTTCATTTTGAACAGTAAAATATATAAAGACCTGTCATCAACAGGAGGCATAATATGAAAAACTCCAGTGAAAGGAAGCTTCTAACTGCAGCCCGCCATATCAAAAACTGCATCTTCAGTGTTACCCTCAAATATCCAATTGAATTTAAACCAAGCTAACAAAAAACAATGTAAAGTTTAACCTTTGGGTCTTTAACTTCCCAATATTATCAGGACATATAATTTTGTTCCAGCTTTCAGCCAAAAGATGAAAATATCCCTTTGTGTAACCATTCAAGATTCTACCAAACATTTCAGACATTTAAGGAATTTTGATATTGAGCACCCGTTCAAGTCAATGGCTAGTTTACAACATACCCGAATATTGGAGTGAACAAGAACATACAACCAGTTTAAAATTGAATACCACTGAAAATTAAAGATCCAGCAAGGATCTACCGTGAATGAAAGAGTAACATGCACGAAGAAAAGGAAATGAAAAACTGAAAACAACAGCTTTAACTTCAGCAAAGTGATAATTAAACCATCAACAGTCAACCATCTGCAGATGAATATTTAAGCATTGATCAAGAAACAGTAGCAATCTTGTTAAAATATAGCACTGACCCAGGGTGATCTTAACCCAGTTTTAAACAACCCAGTCTAGAAAATTACTGAATAAACTTGCTTTGTCCAATCATGGAAGAGGGGATATTGTGTTTTCAACATGTTTAGTCATGAAAACACTGTCCAGACCTTCACGGGTAGAACAAAGATTTCCCAACCTTAGCTAATGAGCACTGTCTTCTTTTGGGTTCAGTGTCATAAGCTGGCAACGATTACTTACTGATCACTTCTTTGAGGTTTTCGGTAAAAAGTTTAAATCTGAAACTGACTGGTGGATATTCATAACAGCAGCTGAAGTGTTTGTTTTTTGGACACTTGAGAATTGGACGAAAACAAGGATATAGCTTCAAGATGTGGTGGTTAGAAATACAAGACCACAGAACTCAAGCTAAAAGGAAAGCTTTGTTGGTTTTGAGAAGTGAAGTTAGCTATGATGCAGTAACTTTCACCTACTTCTGAAAGAGGAAAGAAAATAAAGTGACCAACATCAATCTTCTCCTTACAACATCCTTTCACCATCAAAAGAAAAGGTAATGAGAATATGTAAAAAATGGTCAACAAAGGGAGAAGGTTTTGATCTTTTGACATGTACTGAGATCAGTATGGAGAATTTGCATGTGAATATTGGGCATTACAGGGTTAACAAAACCAGAATAGTTTGGAAAAATCTCTGGTTATTGACTGTCAATGATAGCTCCAATATAGACTTGTAAAAGTACACCATACAAACAGAATTCTCTTCGAAAGCCAAGAAGTTTAAAATAGCTTGATATCGGGACAGTGTGAAATGTGTTTGCAATGCAATTCCACATTTGGGTAAATTTAAACCCTTTAAATACTATTCTTTGTGATTGCAAGCGTTTTAAATGCTTTTCATAACAGCAGTGTTAAGTCACATTTCATACCAAAATTCCTTACAGATGTTAATCCCAATTCAGACAAATGCCTGTGAAAATTATTCCTTAAAAAAATACTTAGCATACCCAGGTAAAAATAGCAGAAATGAAACAGAATCTGTGTTGCTCTTCAGTATAAATGCTGACCTCCAACTATAAACTTCTTTAGGCTATTTTTTTTTAACTTTTCTGCTACGAAAAGAATGCAGACTGAGGATGATTGTATGACATAATATGATAATGAAGGTATAAAAGAGTCAATGTTCAGAATGTAGATTAGGAGTTGCTCGAGGGGGGATCTGTTGCCCACAAAGCCACTAAAACACTTTCAATTTCACCTCTTAACAAAAGGAATAGGAATTCGTGCAGCGAAAAATGCCGACGTCAGATTATTTCCTGCGCAAGCAAACAAAACTGATCACGAAGCATGACCATTGCTTTTTCGGTATCTGAGCCTTACTTGCGTCACACAAGCTTTCTTGACAAAAGAATAACTTAAACGTGACCATGTCTTTATGTTACAGCTGTTTACGAACGAACGAACGACTACGCATGAATATAAGCACGACAAAAACCAAATTCAAGCTCTTTTTAAGCATTAAAATCTAAAACTAACAAGGGAGACGAAACTGAAGATTATAATTTGTACAAAGGAAAACTATCGCGCGTCTCGATCGGACGGCGTCATTTGTTGACATAAGGTGTACGCAAAATGCGCGCTAAGAATTGCGGTTGACCGAATACAGTACTTATGCGTTTGCGTTGTATAAGAAACTGGTGCTAATAAAACCCAACTTACCTTTAAGTATTGAAATATTCTTGCCTTCTTTTAAAAGAGTCTGTAATACTAAGCAAATCGGTCGACAAGGATTACAGTCATCAGGGTCAGTTGACAGCTCATCGTAAACGACAAACGAGGTCCCCACTCCACCACTGATAAACTTTTGTTTGCCCTCGGCAGAAGATATTAAGTCCTTTAGTTTAGCTTTGCCTTGTGAAAGTCTTTTTCGTCCTATTCCAGTGCAATTCACATGTATAGCACCTCTAATGTGTAATCCGTTGAAGGCTACTAAAGATCTGCAGTCAACAATGAGAATTTCCGATGAACAAGAACTCGTACCAACATCACTCAATCTTTGGGCGAGTTCAAACGACGTAACAATTTTCCATTTACCACAACTTGACATAGTGTTGGGTCGATTTACGCATCCGACTTTCACTTCTGTAGGTCTTGGTTGGAACAGAAGAGGAGGCATTAAGACAATAATTTAACGCGAAACAAGAAAGTAAAAACCTTCGGTGAAAACCGAACGAAAACGCGTGTGAGCAGCTGTCTCAGACAAGACCACCACCAATGCAAGTTCTTTTCAACACGTGTAGACGAATATTCCAACACAAACTATTCCCAAACTCAAAGTGAAGTTCTCTGTCCCTTTTGGAAAATCCCAGCTTTCCAAAAGAGCGACTAGCAGAGCGAATGGCTTTCGAAACAACCCGATTCTTTGTAAACCCTCATTTTGCATACTAGTAGGTTGTTGAGAAACTGTGTGAAGCAAAAATAGCCTGGTCAAAAGAAATAGTGATGTCATCGCTAGCCAATGACATAACGCCTTCAAAAAGAAAAAGAATTCTGCTGACAACTTCTTACGACATCCACCATATATGGAGTTATCATTGTGACGAAAGGGCCCGATCGTTTGCGAACTCCCACGAGTACCTTCCCTCGGGTTATTTCATGCGGAAACGAACATTTCCCGGGTTCTAAAAATAATTATTACCCTAACGAAGTATTGGCGTGCTTTGTCGTGTTCAATAAATATGTCCTTTGACGAGAAGCATGATAGTTGTCATAATCGGATAAAATAGTATCTTTCAAAAAAGTTCACATCTCTGAACACGAATCGAACTCCTGTCATAACTTACTTACAGGTAAGACCAGATGAGATCAAAGAATGTACCAGGACATTCTATGAACTTAGTAGAGCGTGGGATGCAAATGTAAATAAATAGGAAAGAAAACTTCATCCAATGATTTTAACTTCCCTTTCCGTATAAATAAACTGAAATATATTACACAAATTTTGACCTCGCTATTTTCTTTCTAGAAAAAATAAAATGATACAACAATGACCACAAAAGGTTAAAGGAAATTACGATAAAAAAGGGCACACAAGGAAGCGACCGGTTACTGTTTTGTCTGGATATAGGGTGCAGTAACATGTTTGGTTTCTAGGTGAGGTGTGGACTAAATTTATACTAAGGTGATGAACGTCTCCGAAACTGATATAGTTTCGAATGCTTTGTTCTCAGGCAAGGCATGGAGACATTCTTTGACAATTTGATCTCGAAGACTGGCCGCCTATTAACCTTATCAACCTCCCAGTGGAAGACCATCAATGTTTACTATCCCCTTTTTGTTACTCACTGTAAGAGCGCGTCTTCAGTAATTACAAATTTAATAAGCTATATATTAGTTTACCGCAGGCCAGCAAATAAGATTAGGTCACCGATCTCTTACGAGTGAAAGTAAAATTAAACATGACTAAAAACTGATTAGTAACCAAAAGAGTCATCGCACTTTTAAAGGATAGATACATGGAATTTCTTTGTTGTTATTTCTCGTTCATGATTATTTTCGCTAAGACCAGGGCAAAAGGGCACTTTTACTACGTCGACTGTCAAGATTTTATTAGCAAAAAATAAAACAGGAAACAGGAAAAACATAGAATATAAATGAGAATAGTTTTTTGGGGTAGTTGTTTGGAAGGGGAAAAAAAATCTGCGTTTCACGGCAAGACCAGGGACATTTTCCCTTCCATGTCACTGCCGCGCCGGACTAGGAAACTGCTCAAAAGGTTTGTGTCAAATTCCTTACAATGGTATGCTTCAGAAAAGTATCATTGCAAATTGTGTTATTTACGTGACACGGATAAAATGAATTTTTTCAAGGCAACGTCACTGATCCATGTCAGCTCATGAAAGCGGATGCGCGCGCCACGCACGTTTCAGCCACGCCGCCATCGCGTGACTGGACGCATGACAATTAGTACTGCAAGTTAGTAATTTTTTGGAGAGTAAAATTGAGATGTTTGAAAACCAGGTGAAAAAAATGTTACTGTTCTATGGCATGTCCTTTCTTATAGCAAAGCTACCTTTTTGAAATACAAACCACACCAGTACTCCTCAAATCGTTTGATTAAGTGCTGTGACGAAGGGTTTGCTGTTATTCATAAATTTGATACCGTGACCAATGGACCAAGTCCAAATTGTAGCAATTATTTTGGGCACTCCGTTTCTATGAAGTCATTTCTTGTGAAGCGGAGGTAGAGGTTAATTTTAAAAAGAACACATCAATAGCTATAACCATATTTAAATAATAAAAAACTCAATCGTACTTTACTTTTAAAAGGATGATTCAAATTTCTTCTGATCCCCAAAAGAACGAGCTTTTGGAGGGGTCAAGAAGGCAGAGTGGGGACTGGGTAAGATTTGGCTAAGGTTTCCATGGGAACTATCTAGACAGAAACTGTACAAAATGGCTACCTTCATTACCTTGATGGAGTCTAGAAGGAATGTTGTTGACCAATTATTTCAAAAGCAGAGGTTAGATGACAAGAATTACGCCATTAAGGCCTTAAGTATCCTTTCGTTTACATGTTTTTAAGCTTTGATCACGGAAGAGACATATCTCGGGCAGTTTTTGCGCTCAAAAACTTGATGAAGCTAAAGTTTATAACTTCCCCATGCCCTGTAATTTACAGCATGATCGCGTAACTGTAACTTGTTTTCATCTAAAAACTATAGCTAGAGATACTAAATCAAGCCGAAGGTAATACTTTACACATTGATTTATGTAAAACTAGGCCCAGTGTCTGACTTATAGTCCATAGCTGGCAAGAATATCAGTACAGTGCATCTGTCTCAGAAATAAATAACATTGAATTCATACAACTACCAGCACTCAGCTACTCATGTCCTGGGCACAGTAGATTTGTGTGGCTAAGTAATGAAGAATTTTGTGTATGTTTAGACTTGAGCACAACACAGAAATCCCTTTGAAAAGCACACAAATGCAGGTCTCTAAAGTGTTGAAACTTCTAATGTTCAGTTAATCTTAATGGAAAGTACATGCTCACTTATTTTACAAACATGATTGTTGACCTCATACTGCAACACGATTGGCCAATCAAACAATGCCTTCTTCATGTTACATTTTTCTTTGGCGGGAAAACAATGCAGTGATGTTTTGATCTTTTCATCCATTGGCTGATGAAACGAATAACAAACACTTGTAAACAAAAACCATTTTTCAAGGTCATATGAAAATCGCTCTAATAAGATGTGCAGTTAACAGATTGACTTGTTATGTTTTACAGAGATGCAGAGGATCAAAGGCAAAAGGAATTCCAAGCAGCACTTAAGATCCAGTCTTGGTTTAGGGGAACTAAAGTTAGAGCTTACTTTAAGTATGTATGAGAACAAGTGTAGTTGATTCTAACCTTGACACTATTATAGGAGTCAAACCTCCATTTTACATCATCAATGAGACATGAAAGCACTGCAGGCATCAAATCACAATCCAACAACCAAACATTGATCTTTGATATTTTAGGTTGTAACAGTACATAATACAGATTTATTCGCTCACTCTTTATTAATGGGAAGTAATAAACAGTGCCAGAAAATAATAATGTCCATACCCTGGACCACACACACCTCCCCCACTGACGTGATTTTTTCTAAAACCCCTCAACCTCTCTAGAAATTCCAACAATTTGGTACCCGCAACACAGGAATTTCCAGTCCCTTCTGTGGGGAGTGGGGAGGGGAAGTGAAAATTTTTGGAATCAATATTGCAAATAATGCATGTACAGTGTATCTGTCGTGGGTCAAAATTGAATTCAGGTTTTAAAAATTATTTAACCTTGGTTGATTCTCAATTTTCTTTGTCTCCTAGCCCTAATTCACAAAATAATAATTAGGGCTAGGAGACATTTAGGAAAATTGAGAATCAACCTAGGATAAAAAATTTTAACCTGAATTTAATTTTGAATTTACTGTAACATATCTATAATATTATCTTTTTTTCATAGATTTCTTCATCACTGTGCAACAACAATACAGAGACGTTTTCGAGGTCACAAAGGAAGAGAAATTTACAGACATCTTGTACAGGTAAGATTTTATTTGCTGATTCATTATCTTTCACCAAACATTTTTGTAAATTGAAATGTTATTGTTAAAGAAAGAACTATGAGCAAAGTAAGTAAATGACAGTGCCATACAACAAACTGATTGATTAATAGCTCAATTTCTAACAATAACTTGTCTTATCAGGAAAAACTGACTAAAATGCGGGTTGACTTCTACAACAAGCAAGCAACCATAGTAAGTGTTGATGCGTCCATGCAGATATTTTTAAATGTATAACTTGCAATAATTATACAGTTGCCATTTAAATTTGAATTTTAGTGTTGAAAAATGAAATAATTCAAAATTTATTTATTTTTCTGCAGATTCAAAAATTTTGGAGAGGTAGGTTATGGAAATTTTTTTTTTATAATTATAGTTAATAAATGACCACATTGTAAACATATTAAATATATTGCTGTATGCTTTCAATTATTGATATGAAGAATATTAGTGGAAACCAACCACCTTACAATTCCATAATCTGATTGGCTAAGATACCATCTATTGTGTGATTTTTTTTCCTGCTAGGTTTCTATGTGCGCAAGTATATCTATAATTACCACAGTCGCAAGAGATACTTACAGGGTATTGTCGCCAAGAATGAAATAGTGAGGTGAGACTAATAAGATACTAAAAAGTCAATTTTATCCAGAAGATTTGATGACCTGTACAGGAGATCAGGAGGTTTATGCCATATTCAAGAGACTATCAGATAATCTGGGAGAGTTGGTTTATATGATATTTATTGGCCTGCCAGCAAAGATGCCTCGAGTTGATATGTAGCAAACAATCAGTATGTGCAGCCCAATACATTATGGGTAGCTACCTGAATCACATGTATGTCAATATCATCATTGTAGTGGTAATAGACAACCTTGCAGTCTCAGCTTGAAAGTTGTGAATGGATAGAAATTTTCAAACAAGTCAGAGGACTAAATAAATGTGAACCATGTGATCAGTCTAGGGTACTGATTTTTTTTTTTAGGAAAGAGTTGGAGGAATTTGCCATAAAATCAGAAAAAGAAAAAGACATGAAAAGAGAGTTGGAAGAAAAGGTAATCAGACTCTAACGCTGTTTTTGTGATACTCAAAATCAGATGCTCCACTAACGTACATCATAAAATAAAGTTTAAACCACAGTGTAAGTATTAAATAACTCATCATTCTGTTTTGCTGACTAAGTTTAGCAGCTGTTCAAACAAAATAAAATCTTGTAATAATTTCAAATAATATTTTACAACAGTTGCAGTATTTACTGTCAAACTCAGAAAACTCCATGTGAACACCTGAACATTTTCAGGAAAAGTGATTGTGTTGTGACCAATCACAATTAAGTTCAGGACATACGAGCAAACAACAAAACCACAAACTAATTATCCTTGCTGTTTGCAGTTTTCTCATGCCTCATTGGCTTTCTCCTCGTAACACAATGACATTCCACAAATATTTCTGGTGTTCACGGTTTTCTGAGTTTCATAGTTACTGCCATCGTGTCATTGTCAATAATAATAATAATCTTTATTGAGATGACCTTTTCATATAAAATATGGTTTTCAAAAAGGATCTCATAAAATTAAAAAATACAAAATTCAAAATACACACAATTCGCAAAGACATTAAAAATCTAGAATATGTAAAAACTATTAAAATGTACAAGATATTAATTCAACTTCATTTAAATCACAAATTTAAAAAGATTATGTTTAAAAATATTCAGAATCACGGATTGACTGATTGCCTGGTTAAGTGAGTCAAAATCCTTGATCGCATGAAATTCATTTAAATTACAAATTTAAAAAGATTACGTTTAAAAATATTAAGATTCATGGATTGTAAACAATTATTTTTTTCTTGGTTTAGTTTGCAAAGGAGATGAGAGCACGAAAAACACATTACTTGATCAGTACCCACCAGGTGCCTGGAGTATACAACTCACCATTTTACCCACCAAATCCATCTGCAAAGGAAATTGAGCTAAGAAATGTAAGACCACTCAACCACAGAAGCCGACAGCGTCTCAAGGCACAGCTTCCATCTGATGCTGCGGAGATTCTCAACCAGTCGAGAAATGTCAGAACATTATCCAGGGAGTCTAAAAGTATTCCATTGCCACCAATATCCATGAGTACAGCACAGAAGATGCAGGTATGTGCACAGGGATCCCATCCTCTGCTCATGTAGTGGATTTTGCTACAATTATTATGCTGTGTCAGTTATAAACCCTGTCTTTTCAAATTCCACAGGTCAGATTCAGGTCAACATGCCTAAGATAAATAAATAAAAAGTGTGTTCTTATGCTAGCTGTAATCACTTTAATCCAGAATGAATTTAAGGATGGAGGAACTACGGGTATATAAAATTTGAGCCAGCACAACCTGTGGACTGGCAGAGGTGTATTTTAGACTCAACAATCAAAACTCAGCCTAGCAGGGGATTATGCCTGAGTTAATGTGATGACATCTATAGCAAGATTATTCAAGTTATTTGCTCTGACAAAGGGCTCAGCACTCAGAATGTCAGCTTTTTTTGTTTAATGAGCCCACCATCACATCACCACTGTTTCTTTATAAACCAACCCAGTATTTTGTTCCTGGTTTTGTGTTTGTGTAGGGTCCATTCCGCACTCCTGATGAGGTATGGCAACAGAGACACAAACCATTAAATCCTACTTTAAGAGTGGCCACGTCATATTTCTCAGCAGAGGACGCCAGGTATGTGCTGATCAGCCTTTCAAGTCTGTGTCCTCCACTTCTCATTTAACATTACAGGGTTGCCACTGTCAGGGGAAAATCAGGGAAGAACAAAATGGGTTTCAGTGTTAGTGACAACGTCAGTGAAAAGTCAGGGAATATTATTTCCATGTTGCTGCTGAGTTTGAGTTCTAAATTTCATTGTTCAAGAGATGAAATGGATAAAGTACAGTGGAAGCTGTCATAAGTGGACACCCTCAGGATACAAAAAAGGTGTCCTTAACAATACTGGAGCTGGCTTTCTACAGGAATGTAACAATACAGGGTTTGTTTTGGTGTTGAGAAAAGCAATGTTTTGTGAAGGCTGCCATAAGTAGAGCTGTGTGCTTACAAGAGTGTCTGTTTGGAGAGCTTCCACAGTATATAAAAATGATCAGAAAAAAATCTGATCTCCTGTGGGAATTCCAGTCACTTTGAATGCTGTAACCATTGAGATCGGTTACTCATGGCAAGTAGGTCGCTTGAAAAAGGTGTGCTAATAGCTGGGCTTGGGTGACATATTCCCTGTGCAGCTTATGACATATCTTACTCTTGTGCTTATATTTCCTTCTCAGGAGTGATATGAAAGCTGATGAATGGGTATCAAGACTGATAGATGATAAGTGAGTAGATGATGAGCTTGTTCTTGTATTATAGTAACAAGAATATTACATAAAAAGTCTGAGGACATCAAAGTTTAGTTTACATTATATTACCATTTTGTCTTTGATGCATGCAGACTGTCACTTTTTGTCAGCTTGTTTGGTTGTCTGTTACATTTGTATAATTTGCAGAGCATGTGCAGTTTATTTGCATCTATACCTCTAAGAAGAATTTGGCTCAAATACCTCAGGGTTCTTGTTTTGTTGTCCTTTCCACAGAATTGTTCCTCTGGCTTTTCCTCAGAAGTCCTCGAACTCCTAGTGGTCAATAAGCTCAATATCTGTCTAGCACTGCTTCAAAGATATCCTCAGTGGCTTTATATATTTCTATCACAAGCTGATTGATGCCTGTGTTTCTTCTCTTCTCTTGGTGCGCTCACTTTATATCTTTATCATCAAGTCAACCTCAATCAACAGTCATTTGTGTGATACTTCTAGCTCTGTTCTTCACCATAACCTTCGTCCTTCAACAGACAGTCAACCTTTGTATACACTGGACTAACAAAACTCTCTTTCCTCCTGCCTTGTGACAGTTGCCAAAAAGAATGAGCTGTACACTTGGAAGTGACCAGAAAACTAGTTCTTACACTCAGTTTACTGGCTTTTCTGGACTCTTTTGTCTGCTGTGTGTTAAATGCCAGCTTCACAACCTCAACTCATCTCAACTATCTTTCCATAACTTTTTGCAAGTCTCCCTCTTGTGATAAGTCTTGTAATACATATAAGAATCTGAAATTTAGATTCTTAAATTTAATTTCCTTATGTGCATCATAATGCTTTGCTACTTTCCTTGTTTTGCAATGAATGTTACATTCATCAGAACAAAGTTAGACTTAGTCGTTTCTTCGATTCTATGTTCTCTCTGTCTTCTTTGTACTTTTTCTGGTCCAGCAATAAAATAAATCATCCACCTTTTTAAATGAAGAAGTTCTCTATGCTATGAATGCATTTTGTTCGTTTTATCTTTAACCTTCTGTCTGTAGAAGAAAACAACTCCAATGATTTCGTTTTGGTCTCAAACCTAAAACATTCCTTCGGCTACTTTACTTCCTTCCTTTCTTACATCACTTTTGAGGATCCCAGACCTTTGCTTATCTCATACTGCTTGCTCTTCATAACTTGGACTCAAGGGTCTGGGAAAGAGTAAGGCATAAACTTGCAACCAGACATTCTTTGCTTCCTTGCAACTTTACCATTCCTGTAAGTTCTGACATCTCCTTTCCACATTTCTTTAAATAGCAGTATCGTAACCATTTACCATTTTTCCTTCTTGTAAATGCTGTCTCCTAAATCACTTCAGCAGTCTCTTTTCTTGGAAGAAAGTGCCGTTAAACTTCTCTGTATTGTAGTTTTAAAAATGCACATTTTATAAATGGTTTTCTGAAAGAGTCGAAGCAATCGGATGAATTTCAGGCTAATCAAATCCCTGTTTTTAAAAATTTGAAAAATTCACAAGATTTCACCGTAATGGAACCTCCTACATTACTGTCCCTTCATTCGTTAACATTTTGAATCATTCGTGGTTGAAAATTTGAGGAAATATTAAGAAGAAAGTATCCATTTTTATCATTTTCAGATTCCTTCCATTCACGCATCGTGACCGTCCTTATGAACCGCTTTTACACACCACTTCCCAATATGGAAGGTGAGTATGACGTCATGATCAGACCACGTGAAGCTAGGGAGAGATTTTATAAGGCATGACGGTGATAAGCTCAATGATCACAGTATAATACATCTTCTATTTCTGAATATTTTGCCGTATGTAGCATTGAAAACCGAGGCAAAAGTCGCAATAAAACAGACAGAAAACCTCACCCTGATCGAAATTTACTCTCTTTCAGCCTGCCGTATGGAACAAAACATTTTAGGGAAGAAGACAGAGAAAGACGAATCACCTCCTCGGTAAGAGTGTGAAGTGTAATTTGTTAGTCTGCAAGTAATTAACCCCTATTTGGGTGCAAGAACAAATAGAGTGATTGTGAGCCAGTATTTTATTGGTACGAAATTCTCGTAATGTTGGGTGTGGCTGAATCGAGGCAAGCTCGGCAAGATTGAAACGAGTGAAAGAGCTGATTTTCACTCGGCTCAGGTTACTTTCGCTGTTTCTGTCATAGTTTTTGGCGCAGCTCCATTAAAATGTAATGCAGACTTGTAAAACATGTTATTTTTTTCCTTTTGCAGAGATTTCAAACAGTGGTTTCTCCTATTCCAGTTTTCGAGCAGTTTGGAAAGACGTACTAACAATGTACCGGTACAAAACTAAAATATCGTAGTTACAACAGTATATCGGATACTGTTCTCATTTTAGCTAGGAAGAAAAGATAGCCAATTATCTTCTTTGTATTATATGTATTTTTACTTGCCATAAAATTACAACAAAAGAAACGACCCTGGTTTTGTAAATATGTAAATAATTTTTTTGGTAATCGTAACTTTCCAAGCCTTTTTTGCATATACCGGGTATAGTTCTTTCTCATTGTAGCTGATCAGATGTGTAAAATACTGCAATAAATTTACAGAATAGATGATATATTTGTGTTGAACTGCTTTTATCAATTATACTAGGTAAAATCAAATAGTCTTTCAATTTGTTTCCGCCTTATATTGGAACGTCACAAAACTAGCTACTTTGTTTCCGCTGTTTTTCCAGGCTTTTTTGTTTAAAAAATCCGTGTTGAAATATTCCTATCTTAACGAGCCGCGCGTTCTTTTGCTCGTTCGCTCGTTTTTGTTTTGTTTTGTTTTTTTGCTTAGCAAGGTTCATTGATCTGCTTGCCGTACGGTGATTGGTCAGATTTATGACTGTTCATTTGCCCTGCTGTCATAGGGCGATCCATTGGCCAGATTTGACGGTTGTTCAATTGCCCTGCTTGACGTACGGTGATTGGCCAGCTTTGATGACTGTTTGATAGACAACGCGTCCAGTCAGATTGTTTGGGGAGTAACGTCGCTGAGCCTTGTGATACGCTGAAAAATCCCCTGCCACCTTTTCAACCAATCAAAAGTGAAGCAAGGAAAAACTGTAACAATTTCAGATGAATTGCGACACATTTTTCCCGCGCTAGCTTGCGCTTGCTATCAGCTCCATGCATTCGCCTTCTGATAGGTTCTTATGTCTTCTCTCTGTATTTTGCTATCCTCAGTTTTCCAGCAAAAAATAAAAACGGTCTTTGCGACATTGCCATCACACATACAAGGTTAAGTATTGTATTTTATGAATTTCTGCTGTCAATCCTAAATACAAAACTCAGTAGTATGTAGAAGTATTTATAACGCATCTGAGTCTAAAATGGCGTCAGGTTGTAAATCTGTACTTCTCTTCTTTGAAAACTAACCATAACTCTTATGGGTTGTTCTAATTATTTAGGAAGAAAAAAAATCATCATTAATTCCTGATAATTTTGAAAATTATGGAGCAATTTGTTCTCATTTTGACTTGGCTATTCTGAGAAAATGAATGGTTTCGGAAATTAAACAAATGCCCCTAAAATCCTTTGTGGTCGTGGAAATAAAGGAGAAATAAAGGAAATACTTCTTTTTAAATGAAATAACCGGATACAAAAGCGAAAATGCAAATTTCATAGAAAAGTTTCACAATAGAGACGGTTCTTTTTTTTCACCGCCAGAGAGGTATTATCCAGCCTTCAAGAAATTACCCATCCAAAAGTAAAGATAATGCAGTTGAATATTGCTGATGCTGAATTTCATTTACTTGCTTTGTTTTTATTTTTTTGAAAGGGAATAGCGATTTTTCATTGGTTAAGCAGTAATATTACTTTGAGGGTTTATTGATTTACTGTTGGAAACGTCAGTACAAGCCGAGCACCAAACAAAAAATCTTGGTGTACGTCAGAGATCATTGTATCTTAAAAGCTGAATAGTTTCCGTTGTTTAGATCGATGTACATATTGTTCTACGCGATTGATGCAAATGTGTTAAGCTCAGTTCTAACCTATGTTCGCTGTTACATTTTACGTACAATTTTTCGAAAGATGCTTGGCCGCGACACCTGCGTTCTTAAGCTGAGAGGCTTATAAATCATGGCTCTTAGTTGCAAGTGAACAAGTAAAATCTTCGGTGGCGCTCATTAATTTTTGCCGACTTCTCGTCCACATTGAAGTTTCCAAGAAGCATAATGTTCTTCCACAAGGCTCCTCTGGCATTTATAATATTTTTTCTGGTGGCGGCCGGGATATTTTTCTGTTTTCTGGGTTATTTTTATTTGTGGATGTGTTGTCGGAAGCGATACCGCATGAAAGAGCAGCGAAGCCGAAAATCGACGACATCGGAAAATAAAACCAACGAAGAAAGATTTCACGATTTGACAAAGCCAGACAACGAAATTTGCCAGCCGGAAAAGGGAAAGAGACAATTTTATCCAATCGTATTTCACAACAAGACCCAAGAAACAGCTGAACTGAGGTTACTGTAAAAAGAGAAAAAAAGAAGAAACGAAGCTACGAAAAAGACAATGTGCGTGTTTACATTGACTGTTTTGATTTTCTGTCTCTAAAAGGTGAAGAAATAATTCAAGATACATGATTGTTGACTCAGAGCTGAGCTATTCAAATGAAGATAGTAAGCAAGAACATTTTATATTCTCACTTTCTCGAACAGTGAAGTTCCGTCGAAAAATGATTAAAATAGCGGTTCGAATTATCTTGTAATTTACTCTAAGACATGTTTTCCTTTCTTGTCACCGACTTTCCGGTTTTTGCATTATTGCTTTTTTGTTTGCGATCTATTTTTTCTTGTGAATTGGCAGGAGATGTGATAAAAAGAAGGGGAAATAATAGCGTATTTTCTATGTATACAGAACCGTAAACGCATCGCTAAAAAATAAAGTCTTTAATATCTCAACAAAATTACAGTTTTACGTTTAATAAAATTCGGTTGAGGTTTCTTTGGATAGATTTCGTCTAAGTTATAAAAGACTGTGGGGTTACAGGTTTTGGCAATGAATTACGTTTTGTGGTAGTTTTGTGATTACTAAATCAAAAACCAGAAATTCGATTTTCATTTTAGTCGGTGTTCTCAGAGATAAGTTTTATTCAATTTCTCTAACGGACAATCACGGTTTATCAACCATGGAGATTTCCTTAAACAAAGACGGTAAATAATTCTTCAGAAAGTTTATCGATAATGAAACATTTAAAAGAGTTCTTATACAAACATTAATCTCTATTTTTTTTTTTGACGTGTTTTTAAAAATACGACCACCTAAGCTGCATAATAAGGTCAACCGGTCTTAGCAAGCCTTTAGTTATTTCCTTTTTCACTGCTTTTAAAATTAAGAACTTTCTGCCTGCTCAGTTGTCTTGAACTTAGAAAGCGCGCGGGAGTGATAGTTCAATCTTGCACGGAATTCCGAGAGAGAATACCGATTAAGCATGCGGTAATGCAGATATGATTGTAGTGGCGGTGGGCGACAACGACTGACGGATTCAATTTTCAAATTATCCTTACAACATAATCGACGAGTGGCAGGTTCAGAACACAGGCCACAGGTCACAAGTGCAGTTTACTGCTCTATTGGTATCTATCTGAGATAAGCAGTTAGTTCGCTCTTAAGCTGAAACTATATTGCGGATTGTGAATAGGGCTAGGAGACACTTTTATGTGTATTTACCATGGCATGGGGACCTGTGCTCTGAACTTGCACTTGTGATCGGTGACCTGTGACATGCGTTTTGTACCTGCCGACCTACCAGTGTACTTGACCTGGTTTGACTGTAAGCAAAAAGTTCTGTCTTTTTGGTATTGCAAAAATGCACAAAATACATTTAAAAGGAAGGACATTCGATTTTCCCATATTTCACAAGTGAACATAATTTCCCCATCTCATCACTGATCTGAAAATTCTTGATGATCCTTTTTTTCCGCGATACACCATTTCCACAAAGACCATAATGCAGCTTGTTTAACAACCCCAAATTTTCATAATCATTGTCTTCGATTTCTCTCGGGAAGATTGTAAGACCTAGGAGAAATTGGAAAGAATGGTTTTGCAAAATTTGGGGGGTAAACAAGGTGAATTATGGTCTGTGCGAAAATGGTGAATGGCTGCCATTTTTCCCGCCATTTTGAATGAAGTCATGCATCCCAATATTATTTCATCCCTATACTTTTCATTTAGAACAAGAACGCTCTTAACATCGGTGTTTCGTCTCGCTTGCTTGGAGACTAGACAAGAAATGAGGAGATTAATTCTACATGAAAAAGGATTTACTGGCTAAAGGTTTTTCACTTCCTACTTGAATTTATCGACGGTACTTTTAGTATCGAATTCGACGATACTGTTTCTGAATTGATTTAGTGCGCGTGTTGGCGACGGCCGGAAATACGTCTACGGGCGCAGGCTATACGCGTGTTTTACGCGTGTATAATTATACGAAAATTCGAGGGATTCGAGAGAAATAACATCATTCTCAGAGATAAAAAACGTGATGAGAACATGGCGTGTCATTTCAATCGTCGCCGAAAATAAACCGCATGCTCATCACAAGACTCATTTGCATACAATGAAAGTTTACAACACTGACGATCGAAGTTTTGCTAATTGCGCTTTTTCTTTTTTTTCCGACCACTGAAGTGTTCACTTGTTACAATGTAATTAACGCTTTCAAGAAATAGAATTCGTGAACCGACCCCTTCCGGAAAAGCTCAAAAGGTTATCTTTTCTAAGCTTTCTTCGCAAAACATGCGTGGCTTCGGTCACACAACAATTCTTGTTCTCAGTTTCCACGGTCGCCGCTAGGAAAGCCTGGGACCACGGACGTCGTTTTGTGTACTAAATACAAAGAAAATAAAACGGCTTGCAGTTCTTGAAAACCTGCATAAGCAGCGAGACTAATAAAGAAACAACAAGAGAAGAAACTCCTTGGGTAAAAAGTTGGCTTTCCATCCTCAAAACTCTCTTTTTTCCGGTTTTTGCTCTCACGGCATCTATGTCTCTCTTGTATTGGAATCCCCTCGGGGAGCCATCCCCCTCCCCTCCGTACTACGGTGCGGATGTGAGTTCACATGCATGGACGTCCGAAGGTTTTTAAACTATACTTCAATAATCTCGACAATCTTTCTTGCGTTACATCTTAAGATATATATGATATATTTTTAGCTCGGTTAATTTTTAGACATGTTTTACGGCTCGGGACAATGAATACAACATCAATTGCAAGTAATACGCAAATTATAATGCATTTAAATGATTATATAATAGACACGAGAAAGGTTGTAATAGCGGTCTTAAGATTTTTCATCATTCACAGGGATCCTTACATCCTATTAGATTATGATAAAACTAAAAAGGATAAAAAATTTAACTCACTTTATCGACACCACCTCGCAGTTTGTTTGTAGCAGCCATTTTGAATTTCAAGTACTGGCGGTCAACTGGCGCGGGGTCTGGAACCAAGACGTTTACAGGAGGTTTGGAAGCCCAACAAAATTTTCGGAAGATCCGATCGCTCGCCGAGAATATTTGCCATGTTCTTAGAAATTCCAAAAAGATTTTTCTGTTTATATGTTTTTATATGTTTTCAAAGCAGTCGCCCATGTAACAATAACAACAGCAAAAAAAATATGTGTTTGAAATATGTGATGTTAAAACCTGGAGATTTTACAAAAAACCGATTGGC
Organism: Porites lutea; assembly: GCF_958299795.1. Classification (NCBI taxonomy): domain Eukaryota; kingdom Metazoa; phylum Cnidaria; class Anthozoa; order Scleractinia; family Poritidae; genus Porites; species Porites lutea. Next base: position 1,154,206 of record NC_133214.1, read on the forward strand.
TCATTAAAAAGTACTTTTGCCACCCAGAACATTTGAAAGTTTACTAAATTTAACAAGCTCTTCTGGCTACTGAAGTCTCCAGTGGCGGATCCAGAGGAGGGGAGCGGTCATCCAGACTCTGAGATAGGGGGAGGGGTGGTCTCAAAAAAAAATTTTTTTCGGCCCTTCGGGCATCAGTTTGGCCAAAAAATATGAGGGGGGGGCCGGCCCCCCTGGATCCGCCACTGGTCTCGGTCCATGTTAAGGAATCCGAGACAGTCTTGGTTTTTGGATTTCACGCTGTGGATTCTGGATCCCAGATTCTTTGTCAGTGGAGCTTGCATCTGCATTCAACTCTTTAGCGGGATTTTTTTCTTTGAGCTGTACTCCGGATTCCAAAGCCCAGGATTCTGGATTCCGGATTCCACGAGCAAAAATTTCCCAGATTCCCCAGTCCAGGCCAGGTCCTTTAGAGGAGAAAATCTCACCACCAATTCTCGTTTGCAAGCATAATTCGTCGCGCGCAAACGTCACTTCCACATTTGCCATAATGCACCTAATTTGCCCCCCAAGATTTTGCATAACCTTTGTTTTTCATTTGTTCTGGGTATTACATCCATCCTAAGAGAAATTGAAAACAATGCTTGTGCAAAATTTTGGGGGGCAAATAAGGTGCATTATGGGACGCGTGGAATGGCTTATTGACACTATGTGCTCGGGTATTCTTTTTAATTGTACTGCCTTGGGAATTCATTTGTGAAAAACTTCACAACTTTACAATTTCAAAACGATACTTGGTAGTGAGATTTGCCCGTCTGTAACCTAAACATGCGTAAGGGCTATTCTCCAAGATGACATTACAACACCACGTAGAATTTCCTTTTTCTTTTTTCCTTTATTTACATTTTGAATTAACATGAACTTCACATTGATTGATACTATTGTATTTGGCTGCATATCAGCTAAGGGATCATCTGTTCTACTTCAACGTCAACAATACATATATTTAAAATTTTAAATTCGTGGTAATAAACTTTTGTTCTCATATAAAATACGAATGACTTACTGTATTATGTTTTTTTGTGTTTCACATTTACGTATGAGAAAATGACTGATTTCTATACGGTTCTAAAAGATTTTCTGATGAAATTACCAAAATAGACTCCAAAAATAATTCTCCAACTAAGAATTAATTAAGTGAATGAGCGGCCGAGAATTTAAAGCCCGAGAATTACAGTCGTCATCTTTACATCTTTAGGCATCATAAATATACATTAATCTTGAAACCGCTCAAGGATAAACCTACTGAATCCTTTAGCAGGCCTGGTGGTATTGGTCGTTAATTTTCGGAATGAAGACGAAGATTTAACGAACCGTTCGGAAATTCTGCACCAATCAGATACAACTTACAAATCTACCGAAAATGATCGGTTTCCCACCCAAACCTTAGGATGTTTGATGCAGTATTTTTGTCTCGAATTATTTTTCTAGCTCTTGTGTCCTTTCATTGAAACAAAGGCTGTCAAAGAAAGAGCTCAAAATAACGGATACCAAGCGTAAAAGGCTGTGGATGTCACAACTCTAGCAAAAGAACTCGCTTCACGTTGCCTTAACAGGATATTGTACGGAAAGAAATGTACGAAAACTGAGGATTAAAACTTGAGCAATATAAAAAAAGTTTAGGTTTAAACAAAATTTCCACTTTCACATTATTGATAACAGTGTTCAGAGCTCTTCCTATATAAACATAATTCCACAAATCACGTGAAATTTCTCGCAAGGTTATAACCTTTGCACTGTTGTCTGGATCAAACTAAAACCTCAAAATACCTACACAGACCTTCAAAAGATTTTTTAAAAAGCTGAAAAACACTACCGTCACGAATCAATATATCTTTCATTAAATAAGACTAGGATATTCCGGGTAAAGATTATTTACAGCCCAATCCCTGTAAAGAGAACCGGTTTGTCTTCGATATCCAAATTACAAAACTGACATTATTGTTGTTATGAGAAAGAAAATTCATATATATTTCAGTAGCCCTTATAAATTTCTCTTTTATATCTAATCTGAGAAAACAGTCACTGCTTTGCGCTGCAACTACGTTCCCTTGCCAGTACGGAAGGGGGGGGGGGGGGTGGGGGGAGGGCGATGAGGGAAAAATTCTTGAACTACAAAAATATCAGTTTGTATTGAAAAGGATTTTGACAAGCGAGATCAGATTACTTTCAACCAATCACGACAGCGCGTACTTTTGAATGGACCAATCTGAGCTCGAAGCAAATACGTACGGCCGACAATAGAGGCGGGAAAAATTCTGCGACCACGTTACGATTGTTATCGGCCTCCTGATTGGTTGAGAAAAAAGACCCATTTTAAAGCGAGTTATTCCTACTAACCATTAAGAAAAAAAATACTACGCTGAAAATCTGAAGCAGAAATTTGTACCTTGCCTTTTACGAGTGGCGATTCAAATAAGAAAAAGGGCCTCTAGAAAGCTCCTGTCTATTCAGAGGGTATTTTGCAGAGAACATAGTTAATCTTGATGCACCGTCTGTCTTCTCATATTATTACTTGCCATAACATAAATTTGGAAACAAATTTTTTAGCCCCCGAATATCATTTAAAATTAGATTATTTGGCTATCTCCCCCCAGCTATGACATATTTCCTACCCTAACGAAAAAATTTAAAAGCACTACCCAATAATAGCCTAGCTCCTGAGACATCTATTACTTTAATTTTAACTTATTTACCGTCCTTAATTCCAATATTATAAAATATTTTAATTTGGCTTTAAATTATTGTAAAACGACCGCTTTTTCATCCGCAAATAGCGCCAGGCATCCTGATTTTTCTTTCATCAACATTAAAAATTGATTAGTATATTGCGGCAAGGTGCATTTAAATTTTTAAATTAAAAGCACTGATTTTTTCTAGCCAAAACATACTGTCCAAATATAAAGTTCCCTGATGGTTGTACCATACCGTGTGTCCTGATTTCGGATTTCCTCTCTAACGCAAATGTCGTAGCTTTCATTAAAAGTAACATGTATCGCTTTCTTTAGTTCTTATTGATGATAACGAATTAAGAGCGAATTTTACTCGTCAGCAGAACTAAAAAGCAATGCACCGCATTTCCAGGTTGTCATGGTAACAAGGTAAGAAGCAAACATGGCATCAAAAATATTCAAAACGACGCCAAGGGCGAAATAACCAAGAAAAAAAATCCTATTTGCCACCATACTCATTATAACAAAAAGCAAGTCAAGCTCAGATGTTTGTGTAGTGACGAGGGGTGTAGGGACTAGGCGTCCCCATCTAATAGTCAAGGAAAAGCCTCATTTAGGACAGTTGCCCATTTTCTGTAGAATGTTTTAGGCTCTGGAAGAAATCACTAAATAGTTCAACCTGAATTTTAAAAAAAAATGAATTTTTGAAGTAATATATCAAACATGAGATGCAGTGTTTCATCACCAGATGAAACACCGAGAAGAGAGTTGAAAATACGACGCGCAGCGGAGTATTTTTGACGAACTTCGAGGTGTTTCATCTGGTGATGAAACACTGTGTCGAATGTTTGATATTTCTTCTCAAACAAAATCATTTTTGAAGGAGAAATTAAGGATGCAAATACTAAGCAGTGTTTCATCCGATTTCCAAACACTCATTAAACATTAATTTCCTTTGTATTTTCTTAATGAATTATTAATGAGTTTGAGAACAAGAACTGAAAAATGCATATTATCAAGACCCATATTAACTACCACCAGGTACCATGACAATAACATTGCTGATTCACCTTTCACAACACAAAACAGATTTTCGCCTATCAGCAAGATGGAACAAACCATTTCGGCACAGGAAGAAGGCCAGCTGACATGTTTTGGACAAGATGACTTCTTAATGAGTGCTAGCTAACCAGTGGAACAGGACTTGAAGAAGCAGAATTGGAGCTTTGTAATGGCATGACTGCTGAGTTAGCAAGTTCTAATAATGCGTCAGCACCTGCGATAGCGTTCATTTTCTCTGTTGTACTGTTATTACGCCCCCGTCTATGACGGGGTTGAGGTTTGTCCTTGCTTGAAACCTTTTTCTGTTCATTTTGGTCTTCAAGACCTTGGCCATAACCACTGTCACTCAATTCATCCTTGACAACTTTCTCCATTGTCTCATCAATTTCACTGTCTTCTTCATCAGAATCACCACCATGATCAAATTCAAACTCGCCATCAAGTGAGGAGTCTGGGGAGATATCCTTTCGCATTCTCACAGAATCAATTCTACTTAGAGATGAAGATAACATTGCTTTCTTGTTCCTGTAAAGCGAGTTAGAGAAGCCAGTTATTGTATCTGTATTGTACTAGTGTAGTGAATGTTTGTATGGTAACACCCATCTGCTGGGGGTAAATAATTATGATCTTGTTTGTAGCTAACTAAAATGAAAATGTTGTAAATGATGTTTTCGCAGAACTCCTTCAAACCTCTCACAGCCACATTACGACTGGTTTATGTCCTTCTAACTTTTTTATCTGTGGATGGAATCCTATGCTGTTACCATTCAAATAAAACTTTTTTAGCAGAACTTTTGCATGGTAATATTTATTTCTTGGGATTTTACAAAAACAAATTTGACTTTTTTGTGTGAATGTTTTCATAGGCCACTATTAGGAGCAAGAAGGGTTGACAACCTCAGACTGTCTTTAAACTCAGATAAAGTAGCAAGACCTTCATTAACTTCTTCCATGTCACACAACAGTAATGTGCACAGACAGTAAATACTCTTTTCTGGCCGCCACACTCTTTCCCAGATCAGGGGCATCCTATTTAACCATTAAATTGTTTTTGAAGCGTCCCTACCATTTGAGAGCCTGACACATGCTAGGCCTTCTCTACTCTTACCTTCCATGGGAATCTGTCAGCAGGGAAGAGGGTAACTTGTCTTTTGCCATGGAGACAGCTCCAGAAAAGGAGCCCCTGTGTCTGTAGTAAAACTCCTTGGCTCTCTTTAACAACTGATCTTCTTTATCAGTTTCAGAAGGAGGACAGGACTGGCAACGAACCACTGTAAATAAATATCAAAAGGTGTTAGGACTATTTTAAAGGTGTTAACCCTTTAAGCCCCAATATCCACAAACAAATTCTCCAAACTGATCTCTATACATCTCCTTACAGAATTAGTTGGGAGAAATTGATAAAAGATCAAAGATTTTTCTCTTTGTGATCATTTGATTAATTCTCATAGATGTTGGACTTGACAATCTATGGATATTGTTAGGAGAAAATTGATGTTGGTCAGTATTGGGACTTAAAGGGTTTAAGAATAGAAAGAGAAATCCACTGACAAAAACCACTTACTTTCAGCAACACGCAATTCTGGGGGTGTGCTTATCATACAAATTGTTGCAACTGCTTCTGCTTCTGCATCGGGATCAACTTCAATTTTCCCTACAATTGTGGTAATAATCCAATGATTAGTGTTGTGTTGAAAGGTGCCAGCAGATGGTCTGTGGCCAGGTTGTGAGGGAGACCTCTCAACTGCTTAGACTGCTACCCTTCTTCACTTGCCACCCATACAGCACCTACCCTCCATACTTCAGTTGGATTGACTCTTAGAGTTTAATTAGAGTAAAAGTTAAAGATATTAAATCATGTTTCTTACCAATGCTGTTTCCTAGGGTACTGCTGAAGAGAGAAGAGAAAAAAAATTAGTTTCTCAATGTTCAAGAATAACACTAAAATAAATTTCAATTTTAAGACTTTGTAAGGATTAGTTTTTATGGGTTATTGATCCATTCTTGAGGTTATAGAGTCAAGTTTTCAATGCTTTAAATTTAATACAGCACATGCACGATGAAAATGATGAGAATGTCCATTACATTTCTATTCCAACAGGATGACTGGGGTCGCAGGGTCATGGCTGAGTGGTTAGAGCCAAGTTCAAGTCCTAAGTCATGCTTGAATAAAATAGCCAACTGGTTTGCCTGCTGGTGACAGTTGAGATTTTTACCCTGGTTATGATGCATTACATTCTTTGTTTCATTGCTTTTTTCGGCCCCATTAACCTTCATGCTACACACACTAATGAGGGGTAAAGAGGGAGATTTATTTATGCTTTTATCAACTCTACCTGTCTGAGGAATGATTTTTTGGTGATGGTGGTGGCGTCGTTAACAGGTTATGATACGGGTGAAAAGCAGGCGTCTTTTTTAGTGCTTGGAGCAAGTTGGGCCTGTATTCAGGATCTACTGTCCACAAAGATCCTTTGCCAACATTCTGTGGAAAAAACTACTGGTGGGTTAGAATAACTCAAGCTATGAGACTTCTTGGGCAAAGATTCATTGAAGCATTATTGTCATACTGTCAAGACAATGTGGTTAAAATAATAATTATTATCTCGCAGTCTAAATATATGTTAACCACTTCAAAGCCATCTGATAGAGAGCGAAAGCTGCTGAGATGTACTTCCCTATGGTACTGTTTATTGTGCTGTAAAAGGTGGTTCCAACTTTTGAGTCTGTGGATGAAATCCTATGGTGTGACCATTCAAATGAAAGCTACTGAGCAGTCCTTTCCTGTGGTACTGTTTATTGTGCTGTACGGGGTGGTACTAAGGTTCATTCTGTAGATGAAATCTTTAAGAACCCCCAGCTTCTGAAAACTACCTTTTGATTCTGCAGATGAAATCCTTTACTTACTGCTGGCATTATTCCAGTTCATATTTAAGAAGATCAAAGATGTAAATAAAATGTCCTTCCTCACCTGTCCTTTATCCTTGTCTACTTTCTTAAAACATTTGTTGAGGGAAAGGTTGTGTCGAACAGAGTTTTTCCAACCAAGTCTTGCATCACGGAAATATGGAAAATGTTCCATTATCCAGTTGTAAATGTCTTTAACAGGCAATTTCTTCATAGGAGCCTCCTCAATAGCCATAAAAATGAGCGACGAAAAAGAATATGGAGGCTTTGATGGACTCTTGCGTTTGTTAGCTAACGAGTCCGGGGAAAAGGGTCCTTTGGACTGTGCCCCTCTGGGAGGGGTCTCAAAAATGTCCCCATTTATGTCCGCTGTAGGGGAAACAGGAGGTACAGTTGCAGACACATCAAAGTCTTTCAAAATATCATTGCTCTGTAACCAGTTGAGGCTGGTCAAGTCATCATCAGGCTCTCCTTTCTCTGTTGTAATGGCACCAAAACAACTAGAACTTAAACTGAATTTTGCGCCCTTGTCAAGTGAGTTTTTAAAGCCTGAAGCACCAACTGATCTACTCAGATATGGCTTTGGATGTAGCTTTAGTTTATCCAGGTCTGGCTTTCGTATAGGCGGCATTGTTAATCTGCAAAGAAAAAACAAGATACTAATTATTAAAGATCAAGAAATATGTTGCCCTTTAAGCACAGCTGTTTGGTGCTTGTAAAATTGCCCAGGATTGCTGAACTAAGACTTGTTACACACAATCTACATCGTTTATTAGCAACACAGAGAGATGTAGATGACTCCACATGTATCATTTACACGACCCCGAGTAGGTGGATAGCACCTATAACATCTTGGTTGCAACAAATTTTCATCTGATTTACAGAGAGATTCTGAAGAATCTTTTGAGTTTCTAGAGTCTTTAACCTTCTGCTGAAAGTCTCAGGTTTCCACATAAGCATCCCAGTGTCTCAGCAAGTCTCCAATCATTTGTCTCAACCCGCACACAACAGTAATATTACACACTAGGGGTAACTTCATGTAAAGTATTCAATTGCAAGAAATCTTTCAAATCATAAGCCAGAACAACAGGCCAAGTTTCCATTCACCTTCAACGGATATCATGTATAGAAATTAACTATACAAGAAATAAAACAAAAAGGATGAGAACTATGCTGAAAATATTTCTGATACATCATAAATAATAAACACATTTTTGAGGGTTTAGTCATTGCAGATATTTCTAGATCTTTGGCAAAGAAAAAATTTTTAATGATCTTTCAAGGTACATGTCATTTTTATTAAAAAAATAATATATTGTGTTGCAGTAAAAAGGGCAACTTTCTGTGAAAAAATGACTATTATGTCAGTGTAGTAAAGCTAAAACATTTTAGCCACTAAAAAATTTGCATAACCAAAAAACAGATCTTAAAATTTAACCCTGACAATCAATGAACCTAGTGGACATGCCTCAGGTCACAGTATTTCTTGCTACATATGTCAATTTTTTTGACAAGTGTAAGCTTTTCAAGCCAAAAAAATGCTCACTTTCCAGGAGAAAACTGCCAAAGCTACAGATATCCTTCAATATTGCAAAAACTATATGCTGATAAATGCCAAGGCAGTGAATTTTTCGGTTTTTACAATACATACAAGCCAAAATTACGTTTCTTAGCAACTAAAATTCTGGACTGGTAAGTGTTCACATTTTATTGATCTTTGTGCCATTGCCTCTTTCATTCATTTAACTCATTGTACCTTTAATTACCTTAATGCAGTGAAAGTTCAATACAAAAAAATTTATGATGAAATCCTGGTATAAAAAAGGAAATTCTTTGTTTCAATTACCAGAACCAGATAAAACACAGCTATAACAAACAAATATACATGTATATCCAGTTCATCGTCACTTAATTCTTACATTGGGATCAAAATGAAGCAGTGGTTTTATTGGAGAAATCTGGCAGTACAGAGATAAGCTAAGCTTGCTTCATCATGATTTTCAACTACTGCAGTCAAATGTCTCCAGTTGCTGTGCGGCATGTTTGTGTTTTTGTGACACCCTTTTGCATAACTCATCAATTAATTCCAAATGATGACATCATTGGAATGTCTCTAATGCCAAGTGGACCACCGTCTTTTGTGTGTGGTGCCCAAACTTTAATGTAAGTCGTTTTCTTTCATACCAGGGGCTCGAAAGAGACCTTGGAACCAGTTCCGGGACTTGAAAGAGGCCTGGGAACCAGTTCTGGGACTGGTAGAGACCTGGGAACTAGTGCAGGGGCTCAAAAGAGGCCTTGGAACCAGTTCTGGGACTCAAGAGGCCTGAAAGTACTTTTTCAACTCACTTCTAGTTCTTGAGCGTCACACTTCCGGTCATGACATGACCTCGTGTAACAAATCAAAATCTAACCTGAAAACTACAACCTGGAATTCTTTCCTTAGTTCTATTACTTTTGTTTCCCACAAGAGAAGCATGCTCATAGAAGCCAGGAGAAATTCCGAGCCTCTGGCCATTGGTGACAGCTCTGTTGTAGACGAGCAGCCATTTGAAGAGGTCCAATGGTATTCACCACAATCTACCACCCCTTACCCTGGCTGGCAACAACTTGACTTGATGCAAATACTGTCAGGTTGTTGTGAGTTGAAAAAGCACAGCATACATTCCCTGATATCAACTAATGACTTACGTGACGTGTGGTTCTATACAAGAAACATCATAAGGAATGAATGAGGCAATCTAGGTCAACACAACTGCACTATGACCTCATCTCCTGCACAATCGTTTTAACATCTGTTTTTGCAAGCAGTATTAACATCATTTTACCTTGCTGCAAAAGTCATGAGAAGTTCTTTCTTTCCCCTTCTCAGCTGAAATAATGTTTATATTTATTTCAAATAAACCATGCAAAGGTAATTTTCCCTGAATCAAGTTACATTTGATAATTGACATTTAAAGCAGAAAAACAACAAGAAAATAGTATTAAGTTTCAAGTCACGATTTTTGCGGAACAAAACTTTCCTAATGCCTAACAACCCAATGGAATGAGCACACTATTTGACCAAAAGGCACTTTAAACGAGTGAATTAAAAAAAGAATCATGTTTTTCAGCATTTACAGTATAAAATTTGAAATTTTTTTTTTCAACTTTGGCTTCATCCATGACTAAAAGTAAAAGACTTCATTTTCCTGCAAGCATGCAGATGATAAAAAAAGCAACAAAGTGACAATAAACAGCGAAATTGCAGACTGCATTTTGAAGTAAGATCTACACTCTGTAAGTGACAGGACAACAGTGGAGAAGTTATTTAATCTTAAGGTGATACAATAAATCCTGTCACTGTGCTTAAACCTTAGAGGCTGCTTTTGTTTAGTATACAAAAACTACCCTCTGGAATCAAAAGCTAAGCACTTAAGACATATGGAAATACGATTAGGCAAATTAGCTATTTTTGTAATTAATACCCCTTATCCGCTATTTTAAGTCCAGTTGATCTTGTTTGTTAACAAGATAGAATTTCACTGGAGAATGCAAAGCAAAAATCTTATTGTGGAGTCTAGTCCATTGTTTCTGAATATCCTGGAAACATGATAAATTTTTGTGCAAAACAAATTAAACAGTTATTCAAGACTGCATCCATTTTGAACTGAGGTCAACTAATTCATTTCACAGCAAGATGCCATCAGAGAGCTATTAATATTGTCCATCCTGTCAAAGTAAGCATTTAGTCATGCAATAAGAATCAACAGTAATAGCATTTGCATGTCTTTGAGTGCCACGCATAAAGGCCGACTTTTTGAGCAAGTTTGCATCTTGCACAGTGCTCTGTCATAAAGTCTGTTTATCATAGCTTTCACAAAACTTGCAGTTACTTTTCAGATTACAGTGTGGTATTAAAGGTCAATTTGAATGGGTTAATATTCTTATTTCACAGTTAGAATTAAGTACCCTTACTGTTTTCCTCTCCATTTCAGAATGATTCATCGTTTTTCATTTTTTCTTCCATTCTTTTGCATCTACAGCGTTTTAGTCACAGATAACTCTTATCCATTGACGCTATTATTATCACTGCTTTCCTCCCTGACACTTATGACCAGCTTGTGCTGCTCCAACATTTGAATTATCAAACATAAAACATTTTACAACAAAAAAATGTTCTAGAAAAATCTTGCTTTATGTGGGTATTGTTAACCAGAAAATACAGGATGTGGCCTCGGGGCTGCAGTGAACATAATTAACTGCCAAGAACTTTTCAGTGAAATTAAGTTTCTTAATTCATATTTTTCTCAAACTCCCTTTTTGACTTACTGTTACTGAATTTAATATTGCCAAGAAATTATGAACCTTTATTAAATGAACCAAGATCCACAGGAAAAGCAGAATTGACTGCTTTGTTTTTGGAGACACCGACTGTTGATAATTTGCACAGTTAAGTAAATAAAGTGGTCTTAGTTAAAACCATAATTCTAGAAACTCAACTCAAACACACACACAAAATAATAATCAGGGCTGTCAATAAGGGCCGGTAGCGGGCAAAAACCGCCGGCTAGTTAGCCACCCTTACCTGGCTACTTTCATCTCCTACCATAACTGCTAACAAGAAATAAGCACTATCAAATAAAATCGTAAAGCATCTGTTTGCCAGTTTTGAATCACATTGAAGGTATATTTGACAGGTTTAGATCTGTGAAACGTTCGAACCGTGCGCTGTTAATGTGGAACGCCTGGGACATTTTGACGACATTGTTCCCTGTCTTGGGTGTATTCTCGATGCAACATAACAACGCGGTTGAAATACCTCTTGAAAACCCATGGAAACGGCATTTCTGAGACTCTAAATATTTCAAAATGTCCCCAAATGCCTCGGCCCTAGGAAACTTGTGCCTTTGGTGCTAGTTCCAACGCCGCCTACTATTCATTACCAGCCTGAAATGTGGGGTGAAGCTCAGATTTTAAACATGCATCATAAAACATTTAACTAAAACATTTGTCCTGGATGTTGAGTAAACAGAATTAACTCTAACAAGATGGTTGCTGTAATTCAAGCTGGCTCACAGATTTGACGGTACAACTTTCAATCTTCAAAACCTGCACTTCCTCACAAAAGTGCAAGAATTACAAGAACCAATCCATGTGTGCAAAAAAATAATACTAATAATTTACAGGCTCATGTATAAAATGCATTTTTGATTGGACCTAAATTGCAACATTTTTAAGTTTGAAGTACGCTAATTTTTCTGGATAAATAATTGAACTGTCAGAAAAAAATGTACTGGACAAATAAGTCGAAAGAAAAGGACAAATACTAGACAATAATATGCTAGTTGCTAAGATACAATAACAAACAGTAATATAAACCAAATAAAAAAGCGTCAGGTGCAATCAAACAAAAGAAACTGTTGCTCAAAATAAAAATGTTGTGCATTGTTCCATTAACACGACTGTGACAAGTACAGCAAGGCTAGACATTAAAACTCAACTCTTTCAGTCTCGCAATGATTAATAAAATTAGAAACATGATCACAATATGACTTTCACATTAAGCCTGCCACTCCTGACTCCTCCATAATTTTTGCATGATTAAATTAGTTTTTCAAAATTTTTACAAATTTTAATGCAATTGGATGTTTCTAGAAAGAATTTTGAGCACTACCAAGAACTGATTACAGTAAAAAAAATTCTATGAATTTATGGCAGCCATATTCCCTAGCAACATCATCTGAAGCGTAAACAATATCCTTTGTTCAAGACAGTAATTTTCATTTCTTTAATTGCTTTTAAATTTTTATACCAAGTTTACAATAGAAAGGAGAAATTGCATGATTTAAAATGCATACTCTAATAATTAATCTTGTTGCCTTTAACTTTTCCCTTTTCATTTTTTAACTTTCATTTTTCAGTCAGCTTCAGTACCTGGTACATCCTTTCAAGGCATAACAGTTTTTTTTTTAAAAAAATCAAAGTTCATGATCATCATTTTATTAATTTTTCCACATTGGAAATTGAATTATATTGAAATTGAGACCGCAAAAATTAGAGGCTACTGTGCACTTTTCAAAAGCTCCAAATGTTTATTCAGAGCATATTATAAATTTACACTTCACCTCTCTAAGCAACCCTCTGCATGCCAAAGAAAAATTATATATATATACAGTTCTTAGCAGGTGTACCCTTGCAAATCAGGAGACACAACACTTTAAATCTGACCAAAAATATATATTACTGGTGAAGTTGTGACCCTTTCAGTCCCAATAGTGACTAACGCCAATTTTCTCTTAATGATATCCATACAATGTCAAGCGATTAGGTTATGAGAATTAATAAAATGATCACTTAAGGGAAAATTCCTTGATCTTTTATCAAATTCTTTCAACTTATTCTTGAAAGAAATGTATAGAGATTAGTTTGGAGAATTTGTATGTGGATATTGGGGCTTAAAGGGTTAAGGAAGCTCAGGATGATCACACAAGGACATGGCGTTGATGATGATGGAAAAGCAGCAAAGTTCAAACAGGGAAGAACTGAGGGCAAAAGAAAAACACAAAAAACAGGGTCTTGAAATTTTTTTTGGCAAGTCAAGATGTTTTGCCATTGTTGATCAACTTCTTAATATTTCTCTTAGCTTGTTCCATGCTCTCAGGTTTAGTAAGGATGTTGCAAAAAGCAAGGTCAAAGTGAAATAAGATTTGCCAGACCTGGGAAAACGGGGTGGTTGCATGAAAAAAAAAGAGAGCTTCTCTCTCTCCCAGGGTCCTGTGCATTTTTGAAAATAAATAGTGACCAACCGCAATTTTCTCCTAACGATATCGATACATTATCATGAGATGAGGTTATGAGAATTAATAAAATGATCACCTAAGAGAAAATACTTTGATCTTTTATCAAATTCTCTTGACTAATTCTTAAAAGAAATGTATGGAGATCAGTTTGGAGAATTTGTATGTGGATATTGGGGCTTGAAGGGCTAACTAGCTTGGAGCCTTGAGCAGGCTATATTACTATCAATTCTGAATCTTACAGCTGTTGATTTGACCACTTGTATGCGAGGGCTGTGATTTAGCAGGAGTCAGTGACCCCTGGCCCCTTACATAGCCTGCGAAAACAGCCCTTTCTCCTTGCTTTTTACTGCTGGGGACATTTCACCGAGAGGAACGTCTGCGTCTCAGTGGCAGAAATTCCATACTGATGATATAAATCAATGTTCACATGATTAAAACTGGAAGTCATGGGGCTGAAAATTTGTTCAATTTTACATTTTTCAAGGTCGATTTTGATAAAGTGTTGTGTTTCGCATTTACATTTGACCTTTGTGGCCTTTTTTGCCTTTTGTCTGTAACTCGTAAACAATAGCTAAAACAATGTAACTACTCTGTCGACCAATCAGTACTTCTAAGCAGATTCCAGACAGACTTTACGACATCAGTATGAAATTTCTGTCACTGAGTCGCAGACATTCTTCCTTGCAAAACATCCCCAGCGGTGAGGAGCGAGGGGAAACGGCTGTTTCCGCAGGCTATCCCTTACGCTGCTCTTGGGTGACTGGAAAAACTATTTTCATAAAAATCATTATTTTGCTGGGGACCCTTGATTTCACAGGTGCAGAGCAATGGGCTCTCCATGATTTTTCTCACAGTTCAGCCTTGATTGTTACAGGACAAATTAAGTTTTGTTGAAAAAGATTTTACTCTTCCTGGAGGTTAAATGATTTGGTCTCCTTACTCTAAAATGCAATATTTCATTATTTTGCAATGACTCACACTTGGAGTTTTAAATTTGGAACAAAACATGATGAATGGAGCTCAAGGATTAAGAGTTAATTATTATTGTGGGTTTTACTATTTAACTTCCGCACAGAGCGTCAACTCACAAAATTGTCTGAAAACTGTTGGATACTGATCATGGATGTATTTTTCTCAGCATATGGATACTCAGTAACCCCCTGTTTATCGCAGCTGTTTATAACCATGACAACGGTATCAGTAACTAAAACAACATCGTGCAAAATTTAAATAAAAAGTCCAATTCTGCTTGCTGCCTTTATTCATTTCAAACAAATGACCAAAATTTGCATTGAAATTTTTCCAGAAGCATGTTTACAAAATACATGACATCACTACGATAAAAAAGATTAAAATGAAATTAACCAGAAATTTTCACCACTTATCTGATGTTATCCTCTTGGACAAATTCCTTTTAGCAAAATGATTAAAACTGTGTTTCCATAAAAAAGAACGTAGTTTCAAAATATCAGTGAGAAAAATGAATTAACTGGAGTATCTTTTCAACCCCTTTTTTTGCCCAAACATATCTCAGATTTCAAAATGTAATATCTGGACTATTTTCACCCATGAATGTCAACAAAAAGAAATGTGTTGAGCAAAAATATAATTTGATCTCGCAGCAAATATTTTTTGTTCAAAATAATTAGTACTTTGCTTTTAAACTAATTTTGTTGCTTAATTCGGATTGGTTGTCTCATTAAATGTAGATAAATTGGCTCGAATTCTTTCATGTTTTCTTACAAAATGTGTTTTCGTTTTTTTTTCCAAACGAAAATCAAGTTTTATTTTTTCGCGAGTATGTTGACGCAGTCAATAAAATCGAAAGCTAAGTTTACTGATCGCTTCAGGATATTCTTGTTGGAAATAAAAATGCTAAACTATTCATGAATGCAAAAATCGTTTCACAATATGGAATCGATTAAGTTTTATCATCTGCACATATGGAAACTGTCGCGTACGTAGCAACTTAAAAATCGCGTTCAAAATAAAGTGCACGCCTAGCCGTGTTACAAAGCTTGATGTAAATTTGTTTTTCAAACAAAAGTCTTCTGCAATGCTTATACAGGTCAGGAATTTAATCTGTTTTCTCGAGGTTCCAAAAAAAAAAACGAATAAATGGAAACTTAGAGGGAAATAGCAAGGGGCGGTTATTTTACTCACGGAGCATGCTGATTCAAGACATAAAACGTCCATCGCACGCACGCAAAGCGAAAACGCGAAAAAATGGTGCCTTTCTCCACGGAAACAAAGAAAGTACGCTGAGTGTTTTGAAACCAAATTGATTGATCGATATTGTTTCAGGCCTTTTCAAAATCTATTCAAAACAATGGGTTTATCCACAAGCTACATGTATCTAGAAATTAAGAAACACACCACGGTAGATTGAATTACAAAAACATTGACGAAAGCGAAGGAAGGTGCTGTGCCCGCAGATGTGCGACAGGACCCAAAGCATATGAGCAGTGTTTGTAGCTTTCCGATGCAGACGAAGGAACGCATATTTTGACACTTTGAAAATCAGTCACCTTCCAACACATACTGACTGAAAAACACGTTCATGATTTATTAATCGCTATTAAATATTCTTTTTACTTTTTGAGAGGGAACAAAACACCGAGACCTTAAGTGAAGAAGTTACAAGTCAACTATAGAACTTAAACTTCATTCTGACTTTTTGGGGTGGGAGAAAACATAAAAAGGTATAAATCAAAGTTTCAAAACACATGGCGTCAAAAACGTTCGTACCTGCCGTTATGGCTCAAACACCCTATCGCCATGCGGCCGGTTTAATAATATATTGAAATTTTACGATCTGCAAGACAATGGCTGGACAAAAAAAATAGCCTGAAAATAGCGGAGGTCTTCCGAAATCGCTGCAAATTACTCTTTCGCAGAGTTGAAAGAGACCAGGCCAAGTGAAGGAAAGTTTACAAATAAATCCGCTCGAATGATTCTTTTGATATAGCATAAGCAATTCCAACAGAATCACTCGCGCATCGACAATAGATGCATACAATTTGTGATATCCGAAAAGAATAAAGTCGAGTCCCAAAGGAGATCTTTACCACTTCCTTCACAAGAATTAAACGCGACACGAGTCAAATAAAGCAAAATAATTGTCGTTTTGTCAGATCGAACACAGGAAGAATCGGGCTAACGAAACTGAAATACAGTCCAAGCGAATTTTTTCGCATAGCAATATTCTTTGAGTCGAGAAAGATCGCGCAATGTGCTTGCAAAACACACGTGTTAGTAAGAGATACTCACTACAAATAGTACTCACATTTTGACATGACTTTCATGTTAATCAGAATTTATCAGAGTTTAGTGTTTGACTTTCAAAAGGCTCTGATGCTCTCCATCGATAACTAGCAGTGAATCGAATCAGCCATGCCATTGAAACATGGAGGCCACAATAAGAAAACACACTGCGTGTTGTTTTCACTATACGTTTGCAAAGTTCTTTCATTGCACGCTGTCTTACAAACAAATTTCACTATAAGCATTCAGTGTTATAATCTTGACGCTGAATTTTGACTTGCAGGATGAACTACCGGCGTACGTTCTCAGAGAATTCTCTTACTTTGCGCAACGTGGCTGTGGAGATATCGTAAAGTTATAAAGATCATATGACAATAATAGCCAAAATGCTTACCTCAAATCGCCTGGTTATCTTTCTCAGTTCATCCTCGAGACCTTCTGATATTTCTTTACCTTCGTGATGCTGCAGAATAGTTCTAAGACAGGCCACATAAACAACAGTGAGTTAAAACTACAACAACACATGAGCAATAAGGTTCGTTTCGAACAACGTTCGGAGAATGACGACATCGCAAAATTTATAGACATTTTCGAAAATTTACCTCGCTAGAACCTCGTGACACGAAAATTAAAAGCTTTTTCTAAAAGCTTTTCCAAGAGAGTTTCCGTAATAGTTCCACGAGGCACAGTAGATCCGGCCAAACTATCTCACATTGGTAGCAAAGGGAAATGATTCGATGAAGGTGAGAGCATTGGAGCAGGAGGGCTGGTAACCGAGGTAACGTCAAGCCATAAGCATGTTGCTATAGGGACAAGCGTCCGAACCCCTTCGCCGCCAAATTGGAGTTTCGTTTTAGGCGATATTATTCCACTTTTTACCACTAATTTATACTGGCCAATGTACTGTCAAAAGCTAATATTTTGTTTTCGCTTCTAATTTCAAAGTCTTGCATTCTAAATGGCTAATAAAGCATTCGTTGCGACAGAAAAAAAAGTCAGACGATTGCAGCTCAACCGTTCAACTGTGTCTTTTTGAAGAGGTTCCGTTGGACAGAAAGGCGCGCTTGTGAGGTTTATATTTAGGCAAAACAAAACAAATCACTGTTGCTCAAAATACCACCTCTGGCGTTTAAAAGCTAAATGACAATGACACGTACCGCCAAACTGCTTCATAATGTTTTTTAATATATTTTTTCGCTCCCCTATAGCTTCGTTTGAAGTCAGATCACGCGCGTAGAATTAAGGCTGATTAAAAATCAAACAGAGGTGAAACTTGTTTTAAATTTCAAACAAAATTCTTGATTTAGTTGTGGCTTGATAAATACTAAGACCAATTGGCCAATACGCGTTGAGTATTGCCAATTATTTTGCTCATCGAATAAGAGTTTTACATTTTTTATGAGATGAATCCAATTATGCGAGCAATTATTTAAAATCAATTTCCTTACGCTAGGGAAAATGCGGAAAGACCATGTCTTTGAGGTTATTTTCGGCAAAGAAAATGAGAGTCAAAGATGTTGATTGGTTGCTTTAATTCCTGATCGACGATTTACTACTTTCTACAAAAATGAAGAAAAAAATTATTTTTGAAGTCGACACTTGAAGATATAGCGTCTGTGTTTCTATGGCGTCACCAAACTGGAAGCAGAATTCAATCGTCTCTGTTATGTTTCTAAGCAATACCATGACGCCGTTAGAATCACATTTAGTTTTTTGATGTCTTTTGGTGTTTGCCAAAGGACTTGACTTAGTAGTTTCACTCTTGACAAACTTAATAAATAATTTAACATAACAGTGGTTGGAAAAGAAACAAATATGTGTCACAAAGTTTAGGCCCGAAGAAAACGTGCATTTAAATTCGACAAGGGCCCACTATTAAGAGAAATTTATTATGAGTTATTTTGTGATCTTGTAAATCTTTTAATGTGCTATTTTTATGTTCAGATTGAAATGAAAAGAAACTAGCAAAAATCTGTCTGCTACAATGTAAAAGTAGCCAATATTTAATAGAGAATTTTAACGTTTTGTGAAATGTTGAGACGAATTACCCGCAAAAAAGCACTCGCAATCCTCTAATAGAAAGGACTTTTATATTATTAAGGGGGAAGAATATTTTTCCTCTTGGCAATGGTTTTTCAGAAGGAGAATCGTTTTTTGTCTTTTTTGTTAAAGTGTTTGCGTGATCGTCTGCTACGGAGCATTCTATATATCGTGAAAGACGGGGATACCCGGCCGTTAAAAAATTCGCCAACTTAAGACAATTCAACGCATGCCAGGCCATTAGAGAACGAATTTTTGGATATGGCGTCAATCAAATACTTCACCCCGAGGGGCCATACATATGAAATGCGACATTAAACTTTCACACTAACTTTCAGAAATTGGCAAATGTTTGACATGAATTTTCAAAACAGTATTTTCTGGTGCGTGATAGGTTGTATTTAAACTGGCCTCCTAGGAAATGCTACTTAAAAATATTGGCCTGCTGAAAAATCAACTAACGCGAAAATAATGTCATTACTCTCTAGCGAGGATGATTTTTACAGAAATGCAGACGCAAAGCTTTTTCCATAAAACTCAAATTGTTACACAAAAGTTGTACAATAACTTCATTTTATGTTAACTTAAGTAGGCTCATTCCAACCAAAACAACATAACTAATTTAAAAAAAAAAGAATGAATATTTTGGCAGAATTCTGCATTGTAATCACGTGTAAATTATAAAATTATTGTTTAATGATCCCAAGTCTCAGTGCAATCAGAGTGAAAACGCAAATATTCAAGGCTGAAGGCGTAAACCTTTTTTGCCGGCTTTAATATCTGATCTGAATGACACGCTATTCTACATAATCTAATTTTGGCTTTCTCCAAGTCATTAGTGTTAGTGTTATCTTTTGCCTCTATACTTGATAGACATCAAAAAGTTGCCATAAAGCGTAACAAAGAACAAGACATTGCCATGCAAAGTAAGCTGGCAAATTTGTACTTTTCTTTTCTTTTCTGCCCCGTGTACTCTTGTTTGCGAAGAGCTTACATAATTACCCACCGCAGTTTGAACGTATTTTCTTGTCTTATGCAAAGAAGAAAACCCAAATTAGTTGGAAAAAAAGCGACCACGTTATTCAAACTTGTAAACAATAGGCACGCCACCTGTTCAAAATGGAAGAGGAGAAGGTTTTTTGTCAAAGTCCTTTCATTCATTAAAAGCACACTCGCTCTATGTGTTTTCCTCAGCTGGAAATTTATTCATCATTATGACAAAGAATTAAGCTAAAACTGATGGCCATTGTTGAAATCTTTCGTTTTTATACAGATGTCCTTCCTCGTAACTAAGACGCGTAGTTGTCGTTATCTATTTTTTCAGCGTTGGTTTGTCGCTTAGCAATAGTCAGTTTACACTGAGGCAGTCGAAATGCGCTAACTTTAAAAGCCGTAATTGCACTGCCGAATTTTCTAGAATAAGAAAATCGAATGGGAGCCGGGATGATTTGACAAAAGTGTCTATAATTATTGAACTCGGAAAGCTCACCTCTATAAGCGTACTTCTATCGAAGAATCAGCCGCATCAGCAAAACGAAAAGGAAAGACGCTCTTGAGTAGAATTCCTGACTGAATGGCATGCAGTTACAAATGGTTTCTATGAGTCGTCGGTTTTATTTATATATTAGTTCTTGAGAACAACTCAGGCACTTAAACGGCTATTCATAAAATATTTTATTTCAAATTCATTTTAGTGGCCAATATGAAAAATATGGTCAGTTTCCTTGACAACAGAAATAAGCAATTTGATATTAAAAAGGAGTTCAGTGAGATTTCAAACGCTAATAAATAACTGCATTTCGATCGATTCAACGAAAAAGTCTATTGAAAAGATTAATCACTGCTCTTAAAACGAAAACATGGAGAACTCTGAATGGTTTCCTATCTTTTCACTGAAGCCGTTAAAGATAGTATTCTGGTCGTAATCGGTCAGAGACTGTTTTTTTATTTGCATGGACACTCAAACGTTTCGGTACATTTGAAAATGTAAATGTTCTTTTCAACCGCGCAAACACTTCAGTCTCGTTTTCACATCCGTTTCCGCGTGTTATCTGTTGCATTCATGTGCACCCGTCCAAAGCTGTCGCCAACGTCAGAAACTTTTAATGAAGTTTTGTTTAATAATTATACAATGAGTTGGTGGGTAGACCAAGAAATTTCATGATGAAAACCCCAAGGCACATTTACAATTTCCAACTAAAATAGCCCAGTCCCACCATTTACGAAAGTGTAAACATGCAGTGAACGATGTCTCCATTTGTTCTTAGTCTCAGTAGAACGGATTTAATGGCTAGAACCTTTTAAAGTCAATTATAAAGATATGAAACTGATGCAGTGCTAACTTTTGAGTGTGTGGGTGAAATCCTATGGTTTAACCATTTAAATAAATCCTTTTCGGCGCAACTTTAGCGTCACAATTATTCGATCTTCAGCAACATGTATAGGACATGATAGAAAATGAAACAGAGTTCGGCATTTCTTGAAGTTAGCTTAGTTATGCTTTAGTATTAAAAAGTTTAACTGTGCGGACGTGCTTTTAATCTTCTCGTTACAAGTACTTCACTGAAGATGTTAATAAGTGGCTCAATTCAATTTATGTAAATAAATTAAAAAGACTGATTTTTCACCATCTTTTGCGAAAACTAAACTTCTTGTCAACCACAACATCATCAACGAAATTCTGTATTTATAAACCACGGGGTATAATTAGTGTTGATACAATATTATATCTTATATTATAGAAAAACTAAATGATGTTCATCTACTACCCCTTTAAATCTGATTGGTTTAGTTTTAAAATTATAACTAAAAATAAATAAAGCTAGGATGATATATCATATAACTTTCCCTTGTACTTAGTTGATGAGAGGGGACATATTACTCCCAATTTAATCTGCTCCAACTGGTATTTACTATTACTTTTGATTTTTGTGACCAAAAACTCATTTTTTTTTAGGTCGCAGACAGTCTAAATCCCAATTATAGACAGGCAGACGGATTATATCGAGTTCTCTATCTAGGCCTTGAGTGACACAGTCTCGCTGCGACTCAGGCTAACTAAAAACTTATATGATCGCAAAAAAAGTTGTTGTTTTTCTCGGGGCGAAACGAATGTTGTGTGGCTGTTCTGCACCATCGGAGCGGTAAGAGGAAGTGGTAAGCAAGACGTGCTTGCACGTGCGGCAAAATTTAACCAGCGTGGTTTTTCTCATGTTTACTAAAGAGGAAGAAACAACTCACGCAGTCAAACCGTTAAACGCGTTAAAGCATTACCCACAAGTCCAGAGAATGAATATTTTTTTTGAAACTTTCCTTAACCAATGATTGATGTAGAGCACACGCCAAAGTGAAAAGAACCCGCGTGCTGATTCAAAGATTCAAGGATTCAAAGTAGCCCGTTCCAGGCGCTCAGATGGCGGCCACGGAAGGAAAAAACAGAACAACAAAACAGTAGAAACTATGTAAACGTACGGGACAGGCTAATATCGTTGGATCGACCGTCATCGGTCAAACCGCCAAGAATTTAATCCTCAACCAGTTTTATTGTCATCCCTCAATAGAGCAGCAAAGCCCTTAAGGTTTGAGGCTTTGTTTTCCCATTACAGATCATGTTTTCCTTGTCACGGAAAACGTACGTCTTAAGTGTTCCGCATCATACATCATACGCGAGCAAGTTTTCCTTGTCCAGGCAAACCCCATCACTTAGAATCCAAATCGCCCGAGGCCATGCTCTCTCTCCCTTCCCAGACGGGGGAATGTTAGCTAACCCGTTTTAGTCTCTGGTGGACTGAAATGAGGAACTGGTGACTGTCTATGCTTAGAACGGTTGATGTCATTGAACGAGAAAAGGGGTCAATTTAGTAGAACTTTTACAAGAGTAATTTTAAAGTGTAGCCATTGTTTTAGAGTCTAAAAACAAAAGCGACACTTGTAAATTACACTTGTAAAAGTTGTATAAATTGGCGCCAGGGCTTGCTCGCAGGCAAGTGTTCAATGTAAAAGAATCTGTGTGACACAGGTAAAAAGCGAATGAAGTTATGATATGAGTTTAAAAAAAAAAAGAAAGAAAGAAAGAAAAGGCGTTGTGACTGGTTGAAACGATTACCAATAATCTGGGAATTTAAAAAAAAAAACTTCGATCGCGGCTCCTCTTTGATTACAATATACAGCTATTTGCGGGTTCCTTTATGATCAAAGGGGCTTAAACCGATGTCGGTAGGTAGCACGGAAATCTTGCTGGAATAATTGGGAAGAAATATTCACATGGGTGAAGTTACAGTAAGATAATGTTGGTTTCCCAAGGGAGTTACTTTCAGATACTTTAGTTCTGTTTTCAGTTTGAGGTTGTTTTAATATAATTTGATTTAAAAAGGTATCCGCCAGCATTCTGTTTATGAATTATTGTGAGGTATTTGATTTCCTTACTGAACGACGTGTGTTTGACGATGATATCGCTAATCCGATACTAGCTGTGGTCAGTTTTCCAAGGGCGGTCAAGGTATGAATGCTAGAAAAGCCTTGTGTTGGGTAAATTCGCAGTTTCCTGGCGATTAAGGTCTCATGAGATCACTTAAAGGAAAGCCCTGTGTACAAGCTATCCCTACGCTCCTGTCCATGGTCTGCATGGTTCTTAAAGAACAGTGTCTTTTTTTCGATCTTCCAAAAATCTATTCATATCGCATACATACATTTAAGCCAAAAAGGCTGAAGGATTTTGACGACTTAATTTTCTTATCAGGCTAAAAACTATCATCCAACTTTGACCCAACTTGATTTTTGGGTGGAAGCCAGCCATATCTACGAATTCAGTCTCGACGTGACCTGAGGACCAGCGGCGAGTGCAGTTTTTCCTTGTTTTGGTATGATCCATTCAACCTAAACTTCCCTAAATGTCGGTTCATCATCTTTTACCTTTAATACAAACATATGAAGAACAATAAACAAATATTCATTTACGTCAGTACATAATAATGACTCAAAATTTTTATCTCAGTACGTAATTTTGCAAACTAAGGAAACCGGCAAAGGCGAGCAATCCCCTGGAATTTATGAAAACTGATAGGCATAGCAGAACTATTGGAATCCACGTGCAAAATTAAAAAATTGTAAAATATAGATTCTGGAAGATTTTTTCTTACTTTTGCGTCTTACTGCTGATAGAAAACCTTTTATACAGAAAGTTTTTTATTGTCTAGTTAAAACCTGACGAAAACTAAAGACCGACTTTTCAATATGCCACCGCCATAATGAAAACGAAAAGGCCTCGAGGGAAGAGAGATCTTCCGTTTGCCTCCCCCACCCCTCCCCCAGTTATTGTTTTCAAATGCTCTTAGGAATATACAGTCCTCCCAGGAGCATTTGAAGCAAAATTTTATGGAAATTTTATGGAGGCGGGGGGAATCAGAATGTATCCAGTATGGGCAACTCGAAAATACGAAATGGGCAAAGGATGCAGGTGAACGCTGGGAAGGTCAACAGAGGCTTGGAGGTAATGTCCTCTTCACGTTTACTCTGTTTTAAAGTTTTTAAAAATAACTGATTCCCTTGTTTGTTACCAGTGGCCTAAGGTGTCTTCTCGACCTCATTATACCTCTACTAACCTACACCGCTCATTGTTTGTATGTTTGACTGTCTACTGACATGGACATCTCTCTAAGGCGGACACCTTTAGAACCGGCAGTGTCTGTCTAGGAGGTGATGTCCATCTTATAGAGAGTCAAATAAAGAGAGTAAAGAAAGGCGAGGAGCAACTCTAGGTGTTGGCCGTTCTACCGAAGTGTCCGTCTTATAGAGGTGCCCGTTAAGAGAGAGTCGACTGTACAGTCAACTCTCTCTAAGACGGACACCTTTGGGACCGGCACTAGCTGTCCGTCTTAGAGAGGTTTCCGTCTTATAGAGAGTCAAATAGAGGGAGCTAAGAAAGGCAGGGACCAACTCTTGGTATCCGTTTTACAGAGGTGTCCGTCTTATAGAGGTGTCCATTAAGAGAGAGTCGACTGTATTTGCAATCGTCATTAACGATTTCTGTGGGTACCCAGTGGTATTACAGCGATAGAGTCAAATACAGTTAATGAAAGTAATAGTACTTCACGGGTTTCTTGCTTTGAGCGCTTCAATAACGAAAGCATTTGATATTGCCTCCCTTTCAGCTAGGCGTAACGAGTTGCACTTTTTCCTCAATATTGACATAGGAACGATTTTCTGTTGACTCTGTCCGCTTGTAATAGTCTCTCTGTAGTTCATTCAAAAAACATCTCTACGAAAGAAAACATGCGAAAGGAAGCATGTTGCGCAGTTGCTGGTGGCGTTTCTGTTGTGATTATCATCTTTATTGGGGCAATGGTGGGAACTTCCCTGCGGAAGTTGGACACCGATGAAGGTACGTTGAGAATGATACAATGCTGTAGTTGCATATGAAAGCCTCTGGTAAAAGAAATAACATACAGTCAGCTCTCTCTAAGACGTACATCTTTGGGATTGGCACCAAGTGTGATGTCCGTCTTTTAGAGAGTCAAATAAGGGGAGTAAAGAAAGGCAGGAACCAACTCTAGGTGTCCGTTAAACCTGAGTGTCTGTCAAATAGAGGTTTCCATCAATATAGAGTCGACTGTTTACATCAGTAGTACTGGGTTTCATGTAGTTCATCTCCATTAAGTAACTAAAACACTGCAAGGATGGAATATGTTTTTCTATTTTGATTACGGAAGTGGAGAAAAGTTCCAAACATATGTCCCCTGAGCAGAGTTGTTTCTTATTAGCTAGGCAAAAAGCTACTGCATTAAACTCTACTCACAACTATTAAAGAAATTATGAATAAATAAAACCAGATTTAACAAAAGAAAACGTCTTCAGATGATCGTGGAACATGCAAATCTATATGCATATAGAACAGCTGCGTAATGGCGTTAATAACAGTTTAAAAATAATATAATCAAAGCTTATTCTATAGAGTTTCACATACTAGGCAATGGTGGACATTCACACTAATCGTCTTAATTGCAGTTATTCTTTAAGTCTAGAAGTTTTTTGCAAGGAAAGCTAAAAGAGAACTGTCACTTTTGAGTTAGGAATCGTAAGGCGAATGCATGATTTACACGGCTGAGTTGCTGAAATAGTGACAAATGAATGCTGATTGACAGAAGCGGTCACTAAATTGGCCAAATATGCGGAAATCAAGCGATGTAAGTTTTGTTGGGATTTTACGATGTCATAAGGGGAAACAGAGTGAACGGGTGTTTGCGAGTCTTTGATTCTCATCCTCGCCTTTATTTTTTTTTTTTCGGTTGTTTTCGTCTCGAGCTTTTATAACTTCGCGGAAAGTATTTTCCTTTCGTAAATGAAGAGGGATGGTTTCAATCGAGCAAAACTATGGCAACAACACTGGCCAATCACAAAAAAAACACAGATGATCAAATGAACCAATCAGAGCTCGAAGCAAATACTTGAAAGGTCCCCAAGCGCGGGAAAATTTGATTTCACTTATGATTGGTTACAAAAGTGGCAAAGGGTAAAATGCAACCCATTACACACCCAGAAAATCACTAAACATATAAATTTGGAAGTTATGTTGGTCTTTTTTGTTCTATTTAGTGGGAATAGCTTATGACATCCATCAAAAGAAGCTGGCGACCAATGTGCAGCGAGAAGGTCTTCACGCTGGCTCACCAGGTTACAAATTTATTATCTTCCCGAGCGTGTTCCAGAGCATTGATTACGAGGATCTTGAGTGTCTTAACCGAGAAGGCATTGAAATCAAGCTTAAAGTACAACTTCAATATCGAGCGAAAGCCAAAAAGCTGAGAGAGATTATCCTGCAGTTTAAAGACAAGGAGAATTACCTGGAAGTTCTCAAGTAAGGGGCAAAAATTAAGGCTTAGAAATGAGAGATTCAGTTTGATCAGTAGTTCTGAAAAGACCCAAAAGTTAGAATTACCTTGTACAGCATAATAAACAGTACCACAGGAAAGTACTACTCAGTAGCTTTCATTTGAATGGTCACACCATAGGATTTCATCCACAGACTCAACAGTTAGAACCACCTTGTGCAGCATAATAAACAGTACCACAGGAAAGTACTGTTCAGTAGCTTCCACTTGAATGGTCACACCATAGGATTTCATCCACAGACTCAAAAGTTAGAACCACCTTGTACAACATAATAAACAGACCCACAGCAAAGTACTGCTCGGTAGCTTTCATTTGAATGGTCACACCATAGGATTTCATCCACAGACTCAAAAGTTGAAATCGCTTTGTACAGTATAATAAACAGTACCACAAAAAGTACTGCTCAGTAGCTTTAATTTGACGGTAACACTATAGGATTTCATCCACAGACTCAGAAGTTAGAGCCAATTTGTACTACATAAGATACACACCACAGGAAAGTACTGCTCAGTAGCATTTTTGAAACGGTTTTGTGCATTTTAATTTTTCAGAAGCGTCGGTGAATCAGCGATTCATGATGCCTGCAGCGTGTTTAACACAACTCAGCTACAGTCTCAACGCGCCTCTTTCCAGGATCTTGTCCGCAAAACCCTGGGTCGGAGATTTGAAACACTCTGGGCAGACGTGGAAGATTTACAGGTGCTGTGCTGTCTCGTACCTCGGCGCTTCTTAGCATTTTCGACCGCAAACGCACAAGGGAAGGGTTTCAATGACGGCCCTTGCGCCGCCACTATCCCAGAAAAGTCCCAAGACTGAGAGCCCGGGCAAGAGGCAGGGTGCTATGATAAACAATCTTTGTACAACTGCAAAAATTAATTTCAAACATCCCAAACTGATCCTAGGGTTATTCGTTGTCCCACTGCTTATTTTCTATATTTTCGGGTTGATAAAGGAATGGGTCGCATAAGCAACGTGGTAGTGAGGATATACAGAATCTCTTGGCAAATGGTAATCGTATCTTAACTCAAAAGCCAAACAGCTAGGCAAAAAGGAAAGGAATTTAGGATTTGGAAAGGCAACGTCAATAAATGAATAACGCGAGAAAATAAATACAGGTCTAGATATTAGCAGTCAACGACTGAAGATCAGTTTGTTTTAGAAAAACGATTTTTGAAGTGCTAATGTACTTAGCCCAAAATTGCGAAATGAGCACACTACAGTATTTTCACATTTCTTACTGGAGAGATCGCCAGTTTTATGTCCTCATCGGAGGCCACGTCAAATTTAATTTCTTAGTAATTTTAAGACCTTGAGGTTTGGCTCGACCACGGAGATCGAACCCGTGACCTCTCTCTCCGCTTAGCAAGCCCTCTACCGGTTAAGCTAGCCCTGTTTTCTGTAAAAGCGGCGAGGTTAGTAGTATGTTGACTATAAAAAATGTAACTGACCATGGTCAAATGCCTTATGAATAGCGCGCCTCCTAGCTTCGCCCCTTTTAGGAGGAGGATGGTGATATCACACGTCCTAATGATTTTTCATGTCTTAGGTGAGAAATATCGTGAGACCAGAATCATACGAAAAGGTGATTAGGAACCAAGAGGCCGCAAAAGAAAACATCAAAGTTGCTGAAAATCAGCGCCCGCGACAAGTGGTTGAAGCGAACACCGAAAAGGAGGAAGCCCGCGCGCAGGCAAAGATTACAATCCAACGGGCAGAGTCTGAGGCGAGGGTTTCTTTGTCAAAAGCCCGAGCTGAAGCCGACAGTATCCGAGCGGCCTACGAAGCCGAGACGAATGCATTTTTAAAACTCAAGGAGGAGAGTTTGAATAGTACTGAAGGGTTGTTGTCTTATCTGGGTGTAAGGGTCATTTCTGAGAACAACAATACTGTTAATGTTGCTTTCGACGCTCCAGCTAGGACTAAGTTTACTTACAATTAACGAGGGTCCCCAATAGGGTTCTTCAATCCCGTAATCCTGACCTAAGATTTCGAGCAATCCCGTAATCCCGAGAGCTATTTTTGGCATCCCACCTCCCGCGCATACTTTTAATCCCGAATCCCTCCCTGATTTTGCTGTAAAATCCCGAATCCCGAGCTTCAAACTAAGGAAATCCCGTATCCCGGAAAACCTATTGAGGACCCTTTTTAATTAACGAGTTCCCGTCGCAGCAATGGAGGGAGAGTATCAAGCAAATTTTCTTTAGATTTCGTTTACACCGGGCTAGAATTATGAAGGTAGTGAATCTCATTTTTAAGTTTTAAAACTTGCTTTAGTTTCGTAGAAGGGTAGATGTCATCGTATACAAGTAATAGCTGTAAGAGTTGTTGCTTTTTGATTGAAAAAAATAAAGCTTTTTCTTGGAACAGATGACATTTCTTGCCAACCAAACGTACCTTATTATAGGAAATTAACGCTCTATAAAAATAACGCGAATCGTCAAAATTCTCGTTAATTTTGTTGAGCGTTAATTTCCGCGATGTTAATTAAGTGCAGCGTTAATTTCCGCGCTCTTAATTTCCAGTATTTTAACCACAATTTTGAAACCTGTCCAGACATTCTTGACACCTGAAAAACATTAACTACAAGCTTTATTTCTTTCTATTTTTTCATCTTTCACAAAAGCTAAGGCGAAGGTTTACAATATTTCGAGTTCATCTTCATCGTTGTCGCTGTCAGAAGTGATGTCAGCTCAGTTTTGTACAGTTTTGAATTTTTTGGCATCCAGTGTTGAAATAAATTTTTTTCCAGTTTTCACCACCAACTGTCTCTTAATCGCGTTAATTTCCTTCATTATGAAACTCTACCTCCTCTTTCGCGTTAATTTTCTTTATTCGAAAGTCGTTTTCCATTAAATTCGCGTTAATTTAAGTTGCGTTAATTTCCAATACCTTAATTTCATTGAGCGTTAATTTCCTATAATAAGGTATGCAAATGACCGCTGCGTTGCATCAGCTCCCTCAGGCAACTCCTCTCAGGACGTTTCTTGAGACAGCTCGAGACGTCCCGAACTGTCCCGCGAGTATGCTCTATTTTGAGATTTAGAGACCAAAGTTTACCTCTGAAAGATTAAGGTAAAAATCTTTAAATGGTCTCACCGATTTGCGCTCAAAGGAAAACTTTGGGAGCAAAAATAGTGACCTTGAACGACATCTTTGTTATTTGCAATGTATGCTAAGTAAACTTTCAGGTGGACTGAGACTACGGTTATTAAGTTTCCCATTGTGGCTTGAGTTCAAAACGTTATGAAAATCCCTTTTACATTTCACAAGAATATATCTGATATTCAGATATCCACGTTTTCTTTTCATAGTATATTAGGCAATTAAACATGGTAGAATAAAAATGAAAACGGATCACGTCTCTCTCAAAGTTCCGTTGCGCTGTTCCTCACCGACATTAATCGTCATCCAGCTGGTACTGAAATTGGCTTGATTAACGGTTGTATTTGGCTCTAGATAGCGACTCCTCTGAAATTTTCAATAGGCAACACTCTGCCGGCATTGCAAACGAGTCAAGAAGTTTTATTGTATTTTTATCGGTGTGTTAGACTCTAAAACAAAACAGTTAAACCTCGGGCTTAATACGGCACCAAAGGAACAGATATATTAACAGTTTGAACTTCAAATCTGTAGGTCCTGGTTCAAGCATTGCCACCGCATTGTCTACTTAAACAAAAACTTTGCTCTACTTTGTAGAAATAAAAACCGGCGAGATATTCCTAGAACCCTATGGTGGACTAACATCCCGACCCATAGGGGAGTAGAGATACTTCTACGTGCTTCATACTACAGAAACTGGGTTAATCTAAAGCCGTCAGGTCGGCCTTTGTCATTGCCGTAAAGGAACAGGGCCAAGCCAGTGTGTACGCTTTCCAAATGCGTCTCTATTTATATCGATGGTGTTGAAGTGAATGACTTTTGGTCCATTGGCGACGAAGCAAAGGGAGAAGTGTCCGTGTGAGATATCCGTGAAGGTGTCCACGCGTACAGAAAGGTTCGACTGTAGTTCAAAACACTGAATTACTAAAAAATGCAATCGTTATTTCGTAGATGACGATTATGGTGAAATAAAAGGCTATCAGAAATCCATCAGAATTTTTTTTTACTCTGCACTAATAATATATGTGCCAAAAGCAATTTGAAATTTCCCAAACACCCCCGCATAGCACCAAAGGGTACCGTTTCATTAACCCTTGTGTTCTAATTCAAATATTTTAACAAACGTTATGGGGTCAATCCTGTCGCGTCCCTTCGAAATCCTTTCGTTCCGGCCAAAACGAAAGATGTGGGCTCTCGCAGTTAAATTTATATATAAATATAAGTCTTTTTAACTGAAATTGGAACGACAAAAACTTCTTCTACGCTTAATGCGTTTTATTCTAGGTAAGCTGAGCTTATGCCTTCTCTTAAGATAAAAACACTGACCGCGCAGGGTGGCTATTTAGTTCTGTGATATTCGTCGCCTTTCCTGGTTCACAAAAATAATCTGGGCACCCGTCAAGAAGTTTAAGTTTCAAGTACATTAGCGAAAAGGATAAAAGCTAACACACATATCAATGTAAAAATCCTTTCAGTCAAGGTCGACCTTTTATGAGGTACAACAAGTCACTGAAGTTATTTTTTTTTTTTCAGATAAATTAAACCTATGTCGACTCTGCTCTAGTGAGTTTGAAAGGGTGGCTAGGTCGGCGACCTCGAACGATCTGTTAAAAAGTGACGGAAGTGAAGTGATTCCACTTCTTTGATGACGAATCAATAGTTTTGTTTCATTCCAGAATGTCACGATTGCTTCTTGTAATTCTGTTCACATCAGCGTTCCAGCAGTGTCACCTTGGCTACTTTCGCTCAAATGTTATGTATAAACGGGAGCTTGGGAACCTGGCAGCTTCGTGCAATGACGGATCAAGACCTGTGTATTACTTAGGGCACCAGAATCCCACAAAGTGGATGATCTTCTTGGAAAGTGGATCTTACTGCTTGACGAAACGCCAGTGCATTGAAAGATTTGGTAGCAAGATCACACACGCTTTAATGACATCAAAGCATTTCCCAAACTCAATAACAGGCCGAGATTTGCTGTCGAGCGATATAAATACCAACCAGTTGTACTACGACTTTTCTCGGGTTTTGATTCCTTACTGTAGTAGTGATTCCTGGCTAGGCACGCAAACAAGATTTAACGTATCCAGCTCAAAAGACGTAAGCACCACAAACGAATTCATTTTTGGTGGGAAAATCATTTTTCAAAGCGTGATTTTGGAGTTATTAGGTCACGATTTGAATCGCGCCCGCGAGGTTGTCTTTGTTGGAAGTAGTGCTGGAGCTATTGGCGTATTAAACCACGTAAAATGGTTAAAAAATATTCTCCTCTCCATGAACGCAAGCACAAAGTTGTCCGCAATCTTTGACAGTGGATGGTTCATAAATTTTCAAGAAAGCATCACGTCAAGAATGACAAAGGAATTCTACAGCGTTGGACAACCTTTGTCTCGCGCATGCGCCGATTTTTCATTCGGATTCCCATGTTGCCTGTCAGCACCTTGTATGATTGCACAGGGATACTACCCTACAGACATACCAACTTTCTTTATTCATAGTATGTTTGACATCTATATCGTCGGAGAAGCTGTTCGTCGGTTTACTGATAGAGTCTTTATGGCAGAGAATGGAGCATCTGATCTTTTAACCATGGTTGAAATGTACGGAGGGGCGATGAACCAGTCACTACTTGTTACTTACTCATCAAACATTAGCTTTTTCGTCCCGGCGTGTTTTCAACATTCCTTCTTTAGTATGTCGAGCTTAAGAGAAAAAGGAGGCTTGTTACAATACAACCGACTGTTCACTCAAGGAAATGCTGTATTCAGGTATGTATCACTACAACAGAAAAAGTCCAAAAAGTGCTCTTTCAATACTGCGTGACCTTTGCTTTTCAAAGGGGCATTTGCATGATTACGTCATTTTACTACCACGGCCAGGTTCTTCCTTCAGGTTTTTGCTTTCCTGCGCAAATTAGGCCGTTTGCTGTGAAAACTTCATGTGTCTTTGTTAAAACAATGGTATTTGGACGTCATCATTATTACAAAAATTGAAGGCCTGGGAAATCTCCATAATTGACTTAAAGTTAGTGCAAGCATTCCCGAGCAAATTTTGCGTATTAGGTTACCTTTTGGTGTTGATAAAGAATATTGCTTTCTGGGCACCCTCAAAGGTTTTTATTCATCTCTTTTCATTTTGTAATTTCACTGCAGAACTTTCAAAAGACCCGGGATGTGGTTATCCTTGGCAATACGTCGCGAGGATGAAAACGTGCGTCTGAATTCTACTCTCCTTAAGTGGGCCAAGTCACGTGACAGAACTGTACGGGTGACTGATGGTTGTCTTGGACCGATGTGTAATCCGACGTGTCCCGAAGTATTCGCTTTCGTAGACTCCGCTGTTCAATGGAGCGATTTCCTCAACGGAGTGGTCCTTTTTATGAGTTTGGTAATGACTGTGTTAAGTGTTATCCTCAAGATAGTCTTTGTGGTTAAGTTTGCTCTGCTGAAAAGAGTTCAGGAAAGATGTCTTAAACAACATGAATCAGTAAAGGTAAATATTCGGGGATCTGCGCTGAGTGTTTTTAACGTAAATAAATGTGACATCAGCCCACGCACACATTCTGAACCAATGATTACGTGACTTGCTGAATAACATCATCATCACTCCACTATAATCGTCAACCCAATAGAGTTTACCCTGTCTTAATCAACATTATCACTACGACATTAACGTCATCATCATCATCATCATCATTAGCAGCATTATCATTATCGTTACCACTATCATCATCATTATCAACATCATCGCCACCGTCATTATCACCATCATCATTGACAGCATTATCATTATCACTATCATCATCATTATCAACGTCGTCACCATCACTATCACCATCATCAACAGCAGCAGGATCTTAATTCGCCATTTTCGTGGTCATCATTATCATTTTCATTACCAACATAATAACATGATTATAATCACTATCATTGAGCGTTTGTAATTATTTCTTTCTCTACTGAGGGCTTTGTTGGCGAACCAGCAATTCCCATCAACCTTGTTTACTCATCACCAGACGTTTCTACTCATTATCGATGCTTACTTGACGCTAAAAAGACTCACCAAAACATCGGGCAACCAAGAAAGGCCCATGAGGACAAAGCCCATGGATACATTGCTAAAGCTCATGACACAATCTTTTATGGAACTGTGCAGTATTTACGTGCAGCATTTGGAAAAAATATTCAACGTCCTGATGATGAAAACTCTCATGAAAGACAGTTCAATTCAAACAACATTCCGAGACGTAAAGAAAGTGCGGTCCCATTAGTTAACGGTTTCAAAGAGTCGGACGAAGGTGAAACTGCAACGGAAAGTATGGAGGTAAAATCAAGCAGAGATTTCCATACCCAAGGTATTCATAACGCAGCATTGAGGTTCAATCAGGGTGAGTTTATTGGTATAGTTGGAAACCAAGGAACAGGAAAAACAACTTTATTGCGGCTTCTAAGTGGACGACTATTGTGTGGATGCAAACAGGTAAAAGGCACAATGAGATTAGGGGTGTAGTTGGGATTTTTCAGTGGGAAGGTTGTGTGTGTATTATGGGGGGGGGGGGGGAGAGGAGGTCACTATTTGTCACACCCATCGTTCTTACCATGTTGCAGAAGAAATTTTAACTAAGTGAGCTTTCAAACTGTCTTTACTGATTTCGGACAACCTATAGACCTCGAGTTAGTGACCCTAATAACGGAAATATGTAAAAGCGGGAATTTATTTATGTTAATTTTGTGTGGTTTATTTTGGCCGAGAATTTCGGATTATCGGTGTGTCCGTTATTACAAGGTGTCTGCAAGGCCAGAGATGACAAAAGTCACAGCGGAACAGTTGTCACAAAAGTTGTTTTAAAAAATTGTCTCAAAAGCGAACGGTTGCTGAATACCAACTGTTGAGTTGTGGCCGAAGAGTAACGCGAAAGGCATCTGCTTGAAAAACAAAAATTTACCGAATAAATGGCGGATATTTGCTGAGCACTTTTACTAATAATCCTTTTTCCTTCTGATTCTTAAGGAACACTTGTTTATCAACTACGAGGAGCTAGCTAAAGTCGGTGATAGATACAGAAATAAAACTGTCCAACTGTCGGAGTTTACTGTGCCTTACTATGGAAGACTTAGGTTGAGACAGTACCTCACACATAGTGCCTTGATGCGGATGGCTGGGAATGACAGCATGGTGGTGAAACGAGTAGAGCAAGTAATCTATGAGGTGCGTATCAAAGACTGACAACAAATGATATAGTTATTTTGAAATTCACAATAATAGCGAATATTCGGCACGTTGACGTCATCAATGTCCAAACTCTAGGCAGTAATGGGCTCTTAAAACGAACATTTCTTTTATTGGAGTTTCAGTGCTTGTCGCATTTGTATAAAAGGACATGATGTTCAAAATTTTCAGTGCCAAATTTTAGCAATCTCGTTCTTTGTTTTTTGTTTTTTGCGGATTTTTTCCTTTGTTTGTTATCTTATGTCCAGTCAATTGTGAAAAAAACCTATTCTTGAAATTAAAAGTTGAGCGTCGACGAGTCTTCCTGATCCATTCTGATTTAGGCTTAAAATTTTAACGAAGTCTTCCTTTTACCCATACAATATTTCTAAAGGTATTGTCCCAACTGTGCTTCAATATTCATTATCTTTTAGACGAAACTTACCACAATGGCGGAAGAAACAATGGATGGGTCATTCAAAAAGAGGTTTACTGAACTGCAGGTCTGTTTTTGCGGTTCTTTCTTTGTAATAAAAATCAAATTTCTTTCGGACAAGAATTGTTTTCTTCTGTAATTCTGAAAATACTTACTTTGATTGCAGACACGTCGTATCTGTTTAGCAACGCATCTAGTCACCAGACCTCTCGCCATTTTTATAGATGAACCAGTGGCAGGTACGTCATATAAAAGCGGACGTGAGTGACCCTAAGTAACATTCCAGAAGCAAATTCCTCTTCTATTACTAGAGCGAGTTCTCGCCTAACCAGTGAGCGTTCCGCAGACCTGGTGTTTTGGCCAAAATTTCTGTATCTTGGCTATTGATGAATATAATGGTTCTACTTAATCTTTTCAGGCCTAAACCCTGTGTCGTCTTTGGAAATGCTTAATACTCTAAGAAGACTCAGCGATAATGGACACTTGGTGATAATAACATTGAAATCTCTTCCACCAGAAACAGCTGGGCTGTTCAAGCAAATTGTTTTATTATCTGATCACCAGGTGGGTAAAAAATGAAAAGGAATTTGTACCTTTAGCGTCGTTTTCAGTGGCTTGTCAGAGCGTCGCACACTTAAAATAAACCAATCATAGCTCGACACGTGGCTCGACGCCGGCGGAAGAAAAGTCGAACAAAAAAAGTTAGCTCTCGCCTCTGATTGGTCGAGAAAGTGGCGTGTAATTTCTTAACCCAATCATTGATCTTAGCGTAACAAAAGCGCTTCACTATAGACAAATAGATGCCCAATTTTTAAGTTTCAAGGTGTTTGTTACTGATGAATTTGGGCAGTTTCACTGAGTATGCCTTAAGTATAACTTGTGTGTCTACTTTAGGTGATTTTCAGTGGGAATCCGTCAAGCCTCTCAGAACATTACAGCCTCTTGACGGATGAAAAAACTGAGGACACAAAGGGATTAGAAGGCGAGTTTCTATCGTAGAGATTTATTATACTCGAAATTGTGTTTTTTTTTTTGCGAATGCTTTGTTTTTTGCCGCTTTGTATGTTTGAATAATCGAGTAAGACAAGAAGATGTCTTATGGCTCGTAGACGTCGTGCACGATTACTCGCAATGCCGGTTGATGGGCCATTTCCGAGTTACTCCAAGCCTCTGTTTCACGGCGAGGCTAAGTGCGAAGCTATTGATATCAAAATGATTTTTCATTTTCATGCAAATGTTGCGTGG
The DNA here is from genome assembly GCF_958299795.1 of Porites lutea. Classification (NCBI taxonomy): domain Eukaryota; kingdom Metazoa; phylum Cnidaria; class Anthozoa; order Scleractinia; family Poritidae; genus Porites; species Porites lutea. The sequence goes on from NC_133214.1 coordinate 1,190,841, forward strand.
GGCCTGAGCCCGAGTTGAATCGGACATGCGCAGTTTAGTAGACCTACCACTCTTGTAACTGTTGTGCTAGTTTAGTAAAGTGTTCCAATGCTAGCAGTGCTATTTGTGTTACACAAATAACACTCATTTCCACAGGACAAGTTTTGCAATTAGCCTCGCCTTTGAATTTCTGAAACTCAAAAAATGGCCTTATGTATCGTGCGTCTACGCCTGACATTTTTGCATTATTACAGTAGTAGAGATATTCGTCGTCTCTGACGTCAACTTCGTTCTTAAGTTCTCTCTTCTTCCCGTCCCCATGGCACCCTGGGAACGAGGAGGCGTATAAAGATAAGACGCACTTAACGTCGCTTTTAACAGCAGGACGTTTAGTGCGTCTGGGTGTCCACTTCTGTTTGGAAGAAGAAGAAAATGTCCTTCCTAATAAACTATATTCTCTTGGACAATCATAGAGAGAACTTTCAAAGGTCAAAAGAGATGGATAAAGTCTTTTCTTAGCCTTTCCGCTCTCAGTTGTGCTTTTCCTGGAGGCATGGTATACGGGACTGTTAGTGAATTATACACAGTTAGGCACTAGTAGACCAGTTGTGAGTTGCCAGTATTCACCAGCTGACGTTAGGATTTTCCAACATTCTTCAGAAATTGTATTAGAAATTCTTCAAAATAAAAAGATGACAGAGGCCATGATGCCGGAAACACATGTCCAAACTAGTGCCGAAGAAGAAAGAATTACGCTTCCCAGCAAGATGGATAAAAATGTGCTGCTATCAAAGTCACAAAACTGGTATGTGGGCGTTGTACTTGGTGGAAAATACACTGAAATACACTTTCACCTGTTTGACTACGTAGGCTTAGTCTCCAGCTATGGGCGTCTCGATGCCCCCGCGATACCCTCCACCCTGGCGAATCGAGACACCCACGCCTCAGCCTGCGAGAGCAGACGTCTACTCTCGCGAGCTACCCACGCCCTGACTAAACGCTACTCTAGTTTACTTCATGTACTCATAACAGATTCTCTTGCTTTACAGCACCGAAAACAGTGGGACCTTTACGAGGTTGTTTGTAATAGACACCAGAGAATCGTTGTCACATACACTAGGAAAAAGCATGTACTTACCAATCATGTTTACCATAGTTGGTCTGACTGCTGGAACTGTTTACTGGCAGGAGGAAAGGCCTGTGTTTATTATAACTGCCTACTGTGGTGCCTCTATCCCCAGTCTCCTCTTGCTCGGCTCTCTCCTCGAGAAACAAATTAACAGGAGTCTGGAGGTAAGTGAAACAACCCTTGCCTAGTCCTTGTAAGGCGTCTTCCTAGGCCTTCTGGGTCAATGCAAATCGGTGACGTATCCAACACAAACCATGTGACCGAAAACGCATAGGCCACGTGGAAAATGAGGCTTAGAGACTAGCTTAAAACCTTGGTTAAAACAACCGACAGTAAACCGCTGCTTGGTCTGGAAACAATTGCGGCACACATTTGGGCTCCAGTCCTGTACTTGTTTCTAAAGTGGCGAATTCCATGTTGGTAGCCGATAATCTCGTTCCCATATGTCCCACGGTCATTTGCAAACCTACAGACACACGCCAGTGAGATCTGGGTTAAAGGCTAAGTAACCAAAGGACGCTGAAAGGAGCTTGGCAACTGGTCAGTTGTATG
>NC_133214.1:1197500-1227500 GCF_958299795.1 Porites lutea
GTTAGAGGTAAGATCTTGCTTGTAAGAAAATTAATTTTGTAACTACATGATAAAAAATAAATGCTGGCAATTTAGTTATTGTTTCATCTTCTTGACAATTGGCCCCTAATGCCTGGTTGTAAGGTAAAGGTCCTTTTGAACTCCACTGTTGCAATTGAGGCAAAGAGCTTTCAAAAGAAAAGAAATGCTACCACCCATTTGGAATAAAGTGCATGGCAAGTGAAGTTTCTATATTTGTGCTGGATTTTGCTCCTCAAACTTACATCTGTTATTGAATTGTGTTTCCAGAGGTAAGCATCACACCAAGTAGTTTGTGGGGAGGACAAGGTCTCTTAGGTAAGACTTACTGCAGTCACCTCTCTCCTAATGGACACCTGTATGAGACGGACACTTTGGTAAAACTGACACCCAGGGTTGGTCCTTGTTTTTTTTTTATTTCCTTTATTTGACTGTCTGTAAGATTGACAACACTCTCAGACAAACACTTGGTGGTGGCCCCAAGAGTGCTCATCTCAGAGAGAAATGACTGTACTGTATTTATTTATATTATTTATTATTTATATGGTTAGCACACTTATAAATTGCAGTAGTGTTTTTGTAGGGGTTACTATTAGATACATTCATCTTCCTTACGTTTGATGGCAGCTGACAAATAGCCATCAGACTGCTCAATCAGTGAGGGAGAATTGTCAAACTTGATAAGCTTTCACTGTTTTCTTTTCAAGTTTTAATGTTTAACAATCTCTGTTTTTTCTGTTCTTTTGACAGGTGTTAGCATTCGATTTTGCTCTTTTGAAGGAGCAAATGAAAATGTCTGGCATGTCTTGGTAAGTTTGTATGCAGTTCCTCTGCAAGTCTTGTCATCATCATTCCAATTCTCTATTTTTAACACCCTTTCTTTTAAAGTACCAGTTTAAGACTTAAATTGAATATCATTAATGTATCTCTTATAGGAAGTTCAACCAAACTCACCTGCAGACATTGCTGGATTAAGGTCAAACACTGATTATATTATTGGAGCTGATTCTGTTCTTCATGAAGTAAGGGTTACAATTCTCCTGTAGAACATTGTTTTCATTGAGTTTCTTTGTTTCTTGCTTTGGAAGATCTCATGAAGGTTTTTCTTTTTTTCATTTTGTAGTCTGAGGATTTATTTCAACTGATAGAAAGTCATGAAGGCAAAGTACTTAAGTTGTATGTTTACAATTCAGAAACAGATGGCTGTAGAGAGGTAAAGTTTTTGCTAGTCTGAAACAGTACTAAAGAATGTGTAATTTCATTGATTCATAGAGGGCTCTGAGCGAACTAATGCTTTTCTTTGAGACTGGCATAGTTTCAGTCAAATGATACATCTCAGAGGGAGTTATGGTGAAGAAAAAATAAGAAAAATAAGCTAAGAAGGGAAATGAACTTGTGTAAACCTTGTTTTGTTGCTTTTTCTTTTAAAATTGTAAACATGTTCTTTGTTTGTAGATAACAATAACACCAAACAGAAACTGGGGAGGGGAAGGAAGGTAAGTTTTTGAATCCTGTTTATTTTAGCACACTGGAAACTTAATGTTGTGGATCCGCTCCCTCTCTGGAAATTCCAGTTCATACTTGTGATCTCATATCATCTGATTTTGAAATCACACATAGGATTTTCCAGTTTAGCTTCATACTTTCCTTTTATAATTTTGGCCTTTAAGACCCCCTCCCCCCTACCCCATCAAATTTCCAGTGACCCTTTGTATGGTGGGAATAAAATATTCATATTTTCTTGGACCACCATATACACGTAGCAAAGTGCCAGGAGATAGAGAAAATGTGTTTCTTCTAATTGTGTTATGTTATGTTTGGTGTTATCCAGAATATTTTTACCATAAAGTTCTAGGGCAACAAATAGAGCCGAGGGTGTACACCTACCCCCAACCCACCCACTTTGTAAAACATGGTGGTCATGAAAATTATGGACATGATCACACAAGATGAATTTGCTTGATATTTTATGAACTCCTCCCCACTACTTCTGTGGGAAATGAATACGGGCAACAAATGAGAATTCAAATTTTGATCGTAGGGTTTAAGGGTTAACTAAGATGAGCAAGAAGTGGGCCCTGCACAGCACATGACTCTTCTTTATTTTACAAAATGGTATGACTTCATTTATGTTTGCTTTACATTTGTTTTATTCCAGCATGGGCTGTGGAATAGGCTACGGTTACCTTCACAGAATACCAATCAAAGATCCCTCTGAACTCCCTCCTCAACTCAAAGCTTCACCGGCTCCTGATGGATTTTCTGATGTAAGTTAGCTCAGACTCTGCTTCACAAAGTTTAGAGTTGTTTTTAAAAAATTAAAATAGTGATAATTCCCCTAAATGTTTCATCAGAAACACTTCAGAAATTTGTTTGAAACATTTGTTATATTTGTTAAGTTTACGTGCTACACAGCACCTTTATTTTATTTATTTAACCCTTTAAGTCCCAATAGTGACCAAGGTCAATTTTCTCCTAACGATATCCATACATTGTCAAGAGATACGTTATGAGAATAAATAAAATGATCACCCAAGAGAAAATGCCTTGATCTATTATCAAATTCTCTCAACTAATTCTTTAAAGAAATGTATGGAGATCAGTTTGGAGAATATGTATGTTAATACTGGGGCTTAAAGGGTTGATGTACATTTACAATGTATACTGTTGTCATTAGGTTCCCCTTGTTGGTCCTATGACACCACCCACGTCGGTACCTCTTGTTGCTGTTTCAACATCAGCATCACCAAGCCAAACAGCAGGTCTTGAGTCGGGAATGGTGAATTTGAATCTTAACAATCCTGCGGCTCCCCCAGCCATGAATCCATTCAGTACTCTCCCTGCTGTGTCTCCAGCTACCACAACAACTGGAGCATATCCAGTGGGGGCTCCACTGGTGGCACCTGGTAGTACCTCGCCTTCAGTGCCTTCATTCTCGCCCCAAATACAAGGAACGCCTGTCATAGGAGGATTGCCGCAGCCCTTGATTCCATTAGCACCAGTCAATACATCTCAGTCATCGTCACCACAAGCCCCAGCACCAGCTGAAACCTCCTCTGTCACAATAACAGCAACTGCAGCTCCTCTTATGACTGATATCACTGCCGGAGCAAGCCCAACTCCCTTAATACCTGTGACAAGCACTTTACCTACAAGTGGCGACATTGCAACGTCTTTCACACCATCACCACCACAAACGCAACCCATTGTTACATCATAGAACAGCATATAATATTTAAAATGATTTGACACTTACTGAATATATTAATAAAATAGTCCTATGAGTATTTGATGTCATAATGCCATGAAGGGTCAAAAGAGCACAGCCATTAGATTCTGGGACATTAATCAGCCCGTAGTTTATGGGGTTGTTGCATATACTTTGAGAGACCAGCCAATTTACTCTATGGAAGGTGTGTTTCATTGGCCGCATTCACACTAGAGACGGATTATCCATTGGATAATTCATGTCAGACAGGTAATACGTCTAAATTTGAAAATGAAATGGTCTTGATTTTAGATGGACAATCCGCCGGACTTTATCTATTTGTTTTTCCTCCAAATTGGTGGTGTTTGAAGATGGATTATCGGCGTCAGACGAATAATCCGTCTCTAGTGTGAAAACGGCCGTTAGTATTTTTGTACTGTTTTATGTGAATCTTGTGCAGTTAAAGTCCTGAACAGATGCTTAAGGTGTAACTTGCAAATGTGTGACTACTTTAAATTATTTTTTGAAGGAAGGTGTTGTGTGAAAATGACTTTCTAATGCAAAGAAACCACTACAAGACCTAACGTGAAGCTGACTTGATTTCTGAGACACAATTCTTTATTGTGTTCTTTCAAATGAAACCCCTTCAGGGTGACTATTGAGTGGAATTATTCTAAATTGTTCTTCAAAAAATGAAAGTTATTATAGGATTTTTCCTAAGTTTTGATTTGAGGGAAATTACAATCAAGTAACTTGCGATTGCAGAGGTATTTCTAGTGAGGCCCAGTTAGGGTAAATTCTGACAAGCAACATGGCCTTGAACAGCAGAAATGGGGGTAAACGACACAAAGTTAAGCTGAAACTGCGACAATGACAAGAGAAAAGCACAAATACAATAGTAAAATACGGACAGTGACATGGCTTCCTCCTCAATATGTGAAATGATTGGTTTTGAAATTCAGACGAGGGACATACATTACCACCCCTAAGAGGGCCTCTCCAGTAGGTGGACAGAAGTCAAATAGGTCTGTATCAGAATCAGAAATACGTATCAGAAATACGTCTGTGTTTGCAAGGTAGAAACCTAATAGAACAATGAATTATTTTGCATTGGTGGTGACAAGTTACTCTAAAGGTTTAAAAATTAACAGTGGTTACACTTTTGTCTGTCACTCTAATAGATTATAACATACTTCTTATTTTGTTTTATTTCATGGAAGAGAAAAAATTTGTTTTACCAGGTTATCACTCAAGATATTATTAAGATGTTAGCATGCCATTGAGATTGTTCGCCAGTTGTACAATAAGCTTGAGAATAATATTTTAATGACATGCTAAGTGCAGTGCCGGTAAAGTAAATTACACTTCTGTAATACAAATAACGGTATCAAGTGCAGAGTTGTCACATCTCCGCTTTTATTTGCATAATGCTTCCCATAAAATTATCCTTCTCAAACTCATCAGTTATTACTTACTGGAGAGCTTACGCAAATCGTCTTTATGAGAGAAAATACACTTGGCATTTCAAACTTGGTAGCGCCAGCGCATTTTAACCCTTTCACTGCCAGATTGTTTGATGGGGTTTTGTAAGGTGACTTTAACTTTTGATTCTATGGACGAAATCCTATGATGTGACCATTCAAATGAAAGCTCTCTGCCTGTACTTACACAAGATGCCATTTGTTTCTCAAAATTTTAGAAAATGAAATGTGGAACTTTGGTCGAAATTTGCCTTTGGCCACATTTGGTTAAAGAGAAAGCTTCTCACTTTCAGTAGATGTTCGTCGCTGAAAGCGGTTTTGCTTAAGCTCCCCATTATTACTAACAAAAAAACAAAGGGAATCTGATCTTTACTGTGAAGAGGATTTGAATATGAATTTCTTGGTTACGTCCACTGAGAGCCGCGCAAAAAACAAAACAAAACAAACAAAACAACAAAAAAGATGTTTTATCATACTACCACAAGCCTTCCTTGGAATGGTAATAGTGATAAATATTCGTGGTGCGCATGCGTTCAAATTCTATCCCCAGACCGAACAACTGATCCAGTAGTGCCCAGTCCTCACCGCCCCAGGTGTTTTTCTGCACAGGGAATCCTCCCGCTCGGTCCCAGTCCGATTTATACATTCCTATTATTCCGTAGCCGTAAACCTGCCACTCACCCGACAGGTCTTTAGGGTTAGCTCCACAATCCATTTGGACGATGATTGGTGTGTAGATCATGCGGCCTTCGATGCAGTGCTGCGAGTGAACAAAGAATGCATTATTGCAGGAGCTTATAACTGGGAGCCTTTATCTCCAATACAAGCCCTTGGAGTCAACCCTTTCCCGAGAGGATTTATAAATAGAATGGTTCCCAGCTGAGGGAGGCTTCGCACGTCGACAGTGAACAGAACCAATCACAACGAAGAAATGACAGTGCTATTGTTCTACATCAAACAGCACATGTGCAGGAAATACGGTGTTGACAGGCAAAATACAATCATAAGCTCGCGAAACGTGACCTTAGCGTTTTGCTCTAGAACATCTCTCAGAGGTTTTCTAGCTTTTCTTTCTAGTGGGTAATTTATACTGTGGAAAATGTTTTACTCTGACTGTGTAGATATTAATTTTGGATGTTGTCTCACATTAAGAGGCCATGAAGCCGACCTGTCTCTTGTATATTGATTAATTATTTCCTACAGTTTATTGTCTGTAGTTCTGCCACGATTCGATTTTCTTTGACCAACGTTTTAGGCGTTAAGGTTTTTATTTTAACTTAAAAACCCTCTATATAAATCACGGTCCTAGTTTCATACGGTCTTTTCCGAAGCGTTGATCTGAATAAATACTTGTAGTTGTTTCGTCTGTCAGTGTAATGATTCCCTGCTATATTTTCTAACGCCGAGCCCAGAGTCTCAATCAAAATTGTTGGGACACTTTGCTGTCTTCTTGCCCTCCCAATGTTGGTGTGCAAGATTTGGCGAGTTAACTGTGATAACCAACATTGGGAGGACGTGGAGAGGGACCAGAAGTGGAAAAACTGCGTTGGATGGAAGTGTCCCAACTATTTCTGTCTGAATTGCAGCTATTGTTTTCTCACGAATAGTGATCTATTATCATTAAGTTTAGTTTCATTATACCCAGACCTAAGCAGCTGTAAAACCTAAAAAACGGACGTATGGTTAAAAGGAAAACGGTCGCAGGACAGGCTCCTGACTTCGCCTTCAATTTCGTCCTCGTTTATTTTTTACGGTGACATACGAGACTCGCGGAAATGCGACACTTTTCGCGGGAAACAAACCGCTCTATTTATAAATCTACTCGAGAAAAGGTTGAGGTTGACTCAAGAAATCAGTGGAGATAGTCAGAGATAATTCCTAGTCGCTGAGGGCGACTAGGAACGACGCTGACGATTCTCATGATTCACTTGCGCAAAGTCGTGCGGAGGTCAGTTACTGACATATGACAACAAACTTACCTTTCTAATACTGTTAATAAGGGGACTTGCAATGTGCAAGTGAAGATCCACCATGAATATAATACTCTGTGGGTCTGATACCAGATTTATTGCCTCAGTAAATGACCTAGTCCGTGAGTATTCACCATCTTGCCTCAAAAACTTGTAATTTTGTAAAGAGCTCTGTTTTAATACTTTCTCCAAGTCGATGTCAGAGCTATTGTAATCGAATATTATCACGTGAAGATAAGGGTCTTCTGTTTCCCGCATAATCCTTTCCACGTTCCTTATAAAGTGATGAATCCATCTGCCAAGATTTTTAGCTGTAACAACAAGGTAAACCGGTGCTGTTTTGTTCCACTCAAGATCCTTTGGATAACAAAGCTTCTTTGTTCCATTAGGCATGAAAACGTATTCAGAAAGAAGGACAGTTTTGTTGTTTGAAAGATCCCTCAATTCTGCATCAATCAGATACCTACTTCCCTTTATGGTATCAGTCTTTCGTTCAACACCTCTCACTTTCTTAAGAACAAATTTCCTGGAGTACAAAAAGAAAATAACAGCTAGTAACCTACTACAATACTATCACAGACGACTCTCTCTTGACGGATTCCTCGATAAGACGAATGGACACCTAGGGTTAGTCCCTCCCTTTCTTTACCCCTTTTATTTTACTGAGGGGAGGGGCAAATGAGGGGGAGCAGTCTTGACAAAAGTTCACGAACAACAATTTTGAGTTTCACAAAAAGTGTACTTGATCTCGGCCACGAGTTTGGGTGATCTCTGCGCGGCTATGAATTCCCTAGGGAAACCATCTGTAGGTGGGTCTGAGTGCACTGATGTGTGAAGTGACATCAAAAGTGAAGTTAAATCAAGCAGCCAGCTGCTAGTTATTTAGATCGTTGGGCCAAATTTATGAGCCTATTTCTTCAATTCATCTTGAATGTAGGTGTACAGAATAGAGGATTTTGGCAGTTCACGTTTCACGATTCAGAGAACAGTTTTTCAGTTAGTTCAGTGGACACCAAAAACGGTCGATCACGGTTTCACGAAAATAAGCTTACCCCCCTTTTACTTTCTATAAGACGGACATCACTCTCAAGGTGGATTTCCACTGTCAAGTAATTCTTACGAGCGTAAACGTAAAAGTTGAGCGAGGTCCAGCGCGACCTTTTATACAATGTCTAAATTCTAATTACGCAAGTAAATTTTAGGCGCGTAGGCGACAGAAGAACTCCACCCACACACGGATACTTTATATTGCCGTCCTTAATGGTATCCGTCTTAGTAAGAGTCGACTGTTTTTCTTAGAAAGGTTAACTACCCATCTTCATTAAAAGAAGAACATTAGGAGAGATACCCTTAAGTCATAGGTCCGATAATAGACTGGAACTGAATTGTCTTGAGTCTATGTACAGACGCACCCTCCTCTCCCCTCTACCCCTTTTTTTTAGGGGAGTGGGCGTCTGTGGACTGGCTATGGGGTTGTGTGCTCTATGTAGTCAGTATAAAATGTAGTTTGCGTAATAAGTTTGGATGCAATACAAGCATGAGAAGCAGTGTTTCATCACCAGATGAAACACTGAGAACGACGCGAAGAGACGTATTTTTGACGAACTTCAAGGTGTTTCATCTCGTGACGAAACACCGCTTCTCATGCTTGATATATTACTTAACAAATATTCCATACATCGTGGGTTTCGATCAAGTGACGACGACCCCAGTACCAACACCAAACCGGTAATTGGTAAGAATTTGGTATTCAGTGTCGATTTCGGTATTACGCGAAAACGAAGTCTCCACCCACAAAAACAAAAACGCAAACAAACAAACAACAACAGCCACAAAATTGTCATGGTCCTTTTGCGCGACTCTTTTCTTGTGGCTTCTAATACGCCCCTGTGCCCCCATGTTAAGAGGGAATTCACTTGGATTAACTGTCTTGAGAACAAGAAAAGTGTTTTTCATCAAAATTCTTATACCCACCCTGGTCTACTTTGCTCGAGCGACTTCATGAAGGTATCGACGATCTGAAACGCTTCTTTTTCATCCAGGGGAAATATCCAGTATTTCTGATCTTGAAGTTGTGGATGCTCAGGAAACGGGTAAATAAATGTATGCACAACATGATAAATTACCGCATGATATCTACCCACTTTGTGGTTGACAACATAGCTTGGGCTGTACTCACAATACGGCAACGTATCTTCAATTTCCTCGTGCGATAAATAGCTTATCTTTTCATAGACCTTAAAATAAGTCTCTCGATGTCGTCTAGAAGCACAGGTTGGAGAATCTGGTATCAACTCGTCGTATAATTTTACATGTTTAAAATTGCTGTCTTTGTGGTAATGAGATAGAAAGCTACCGTTTATAATTTGAAAATCATAATGCTGTGGTGTTTTCCACAGAACTTGTAGTTGGTTTGTTTCTTCAGAGCAAATGGAAATCACTTCTATGTAATACTTTTTTCCGCCTATCAACTCAGCTTCGCCAACATCTTTCTGCTCTTGTGAGAAGTCTTCGTCGCTGTAAATTCTTCTTGTGCGTAGGTTGGTCTCGTCCTGACCAAGCCAAATTTCGGCCGAACAAAACTTGACCTTGAAAAAATACAGTCCAGATGTCCACGGAGTAACAAAGCCGAACAATCTCAAAGTCTTAACGTTTGTTCCAATCTCGTCTGGATCAACCATTGTCCTGTTGAGCAACACCCTCGCGTCCGGCGCTTTCGGATACATAGGAAAATTACACAAAGCGTTTAAGTCTTTCGCGCATATTCCAATCCACACATGCAGGTTTAAATTTCCAGGCGCATTTTTCGACGCGGTTTTAGGCGGTACATCCGTAAAAATTTGAGTTGTTGTCAGATTAAAAACTAAACCAAATCTGGAAAAACGAAAAAAATTGTAATACGCGATGAACAATGATAAAGCAAATAGTAAAATGGCGATCTTAAAGGCGAGCGAGCGTCTTCGATAAATTGAAACCAAGGATGAAACAAACACAAGAGTTCTCATACTGTATTCAATTAAGACTTCTTCCTTAATTTTTTTTTGTGCGTAAGGTGATCAAAAGTTATTACTATATAATTTGTTTAGTATGTTTACTTTTTGAGGCCACATTCTACAGAGAGCGAAACGGTTTCTATGGCGAACAATATACCAGTGGCTAAATGGCTACTCGAGAAGAAATTTAAAGCGATTATTTTGTAACTCCATTCTTGTTTCAACTGTATTTAACAAATTTAACCTTTTAGCCTTTCTAAATTCAGTTTTGAGGGATCAAAAGCACCAAATGCACCTACGGTCTCGCTCTTAACAGACCATATATCGCAAAAGGTTTAAAACTTCCAGTGTCTCGTTTTATACTTTCAGATTCAGGCAACATTTACTAAATATATAAATATGTATATATAAAAAATAAATACATAAATAAAATAAAAATAAATATATATATAAATATCAGAAACAGATTTCAGACAGTCTTGAAGTTTAATATGACGAAGTTCACCTTTTTTTTTTTTTACATAATTTAAAGGTTCAAAGTATTATTTACCAAATTGTGCTTTCATAGCGATGACAAAGACTAACTATTCAGGAACCTAAATATAGATGCGACCAGAGAAAACTCGAATCTACGCAGAAATCCTTGGAAATGCAACTTAGTACCCTGCAACACCACTTTGTCGCATCTGTGTAACTTCATCCTTTTGGGCCCAATATCCACATACAAATTCTACAGATTGAGCTCCATACAGAATACCTTACAGAATGAGTTGAGAGTATTTGCTAAAAGCTCAATGCACTTTCCCTTTCGTGATTATTTCATTCGTTTTTTAAAACTTTTTCTCTTGATCATACAGGGATATCGCTAGGAGGAAATTGATCACTCATCGGTCTAAAAGACTCTTGAAGGAATGTTGTTTCACTTTAGCATGCTCACCACATAGCTTTAGCGAAATACCCCTGGGGGTTAATATGTTATATTGTTATATAGCTGGAAATTTTTTCCCAACAGTGCGCACTCTCATTGGTGACTTCGAGGTCACATGACATCTAACAATGAAACTGTTTCCCGCCAAAACCTCTAAGCGGGCAATATTGCAGATAATTCTTAGACAGACGGTTTGGAGTCTTACAACCCCTGAGAATTGGTCCACTTTGCAAACTACTGTTTCCAGAAAATGTAACCATCCCTACAGCGTCAGCCTCTACAAAGAACACCGATCGTTCTTTTTCACTTTTTACAATAATTCATGTAGCCAAAAGTTCCTGCAACAGGTTTACGGAGAAGAAAAGAAAATGCGAATGAGGCTGTCGCTTTAAATGTATTATAAAATAGCCATATTTTGTTTTCCACAAATATTGTGATCACCATCTCACGTTGATGAGGACGATATAGCCTGATGTGTGATCTCTTCGCCGGCTTCTACCAGTCTGCTCAAATAACATCGTCCACTGTTAACAGTTTTCAAGGTTTGTTCAATTTCTGCTTGACTGAAATAATGACAAGAAAATAATATATAGATTTAGCCAGGGCTAAAAGCGAAGCTCTCTTTAATATTTATAGTTTACTCAAACAAAATATAAAAACGTGTAGTGCTAAAGAAACGGTGAATTGTTAGTTTTTACACTAAGCTGTTAAGTAAGATTTAAGGGCTGCTAAGTTTTATTTAACCAAAGATACGTGTGTGAAGGACTAAGTAAATTCTCAAGTTATATTACTTTGCATCTCATGAAAGTCGAAGAGTTGAAACGATTCAAGAAAAGTTTCAAGTGACTTGAAAGCCATCCTCAAAACTTCACGAACTTGCGGTTTCTTAAGCTTTGAGAAACGCGAAGCATATCAATCAATTCGAGTTAGCGGGAAGTTCGTGTTATCGAGGGTTCGAGTTACCGACGGTAAATTTATAGTAAATGTATGAAGGAAATCCAGGCGAAATCGATTTTGGTTCGAGTTAGTTTGAGGTTTGAGTTAGCGAGGGTTCGAGTTGTCGGGAGTCAACTCTAAAGTCCTGTAAAAGTTAAGTTTTAGTCGGACATTATTCCGATGAGAGATTGCTAATTGCTGCTTTTTGCAGGCCATAAAACAATCGTTGCCTTGGTCTTGAAAACAGGAAGAGCGCTTTAACGGCTGAACATATTAGGCTGATTTAGCAACAGAACGGGAACGCCAGTTGACGACCGGAAAGCGCGCGGAAAGGACTAAACACTACTTCCGGTGCTCAATTTGTCGCTCAGCCATTGGTCAAGCCAATTGATTGATTTGCGAGCGCCGTCGTCAACTGACGTTCCCGTTCTGTTGCTAAGTCAACCTAATGACTGTGATCATACGAACCTGATATCACCCCACTGATGTGCCACCGTAAAACTAACTCCTTCAGGGTAAGACTCGAACTCTAGCTGTACATGAAGCACAAACCTGATCCTTGCCTCGAGACTGTTGAACAACACTGAAAATCTGCAAAGAGACACTTGTTAGAACCACTAGTCAGGCGAGTAAGCTAATCACATAAGCAAGGATAAACAAAAGTAGAAAACCATCGCAATGGGGAGTTCTAACTTTTGAGTCTGTGGATGAAATCCTATGGTGTGACCATTCAAATGAAAGCTACTGAGCAGTACTTTCCTGTGGTACTGTTTATTATGCTGTACAAGGTGGTTTTAACTTTTGAGTCTGTGGATAAAATCCTATGGTGTGACCATTCAAATGAAAGCTACTGAGCAGTATTTTCACATGGCGCTATTAGTTTTGCAGTATTTTACAAACTGAAATTTGGGGTTTTCATAAAAATGTCATTTAGGCAAAGCTAAATTTGAGCTAATGTAGCCAGCTTCCCCATCCACAAGGCGATGACCTGTGGGGTGGCCTCCAAGGTTTTTGCAGGGTTTCAAGGTTCATTGCTATACAAGTTCAGTGTTATTAGCTGATCTTTGCGGATCAAAAGCACAGCTATCGCTTGCGAATCACTGCGAATTCTTGCACCCACTCCTCCCTCCTGCTATTGTGTTTGGTTAGAAAGGTAAGTACTCTTTCAGGTAAGCTATTTCCAGTGAATTAATTCAGTGTGACGATGCCGGTAGGCGAGCGCTTGTTTCGGTGGTTCTCGAGTACCAGGGTTGCCATGGATACCTCCCTGCGACTTATGGCATCTGACACCCCGCTGACCTTTAAGGCACAAGTTCCGATGCTCATCTAGTTGTGATGAGTCTAATTGAATTTTGAACAGTACACGAGTAGTAACAGCAAAAGGGCTCCTGTGCAGTAAAATCCTACCTGTTTCCTTCCAAGGTCGTCAGATGCTTCAGACCAATCCTGAAGAGCTCGTCACCAATACATTTAGAATCGTAGAGTATCCAGGACATGTGATACAACACCTAGCAATTATATACGGTCATTTAGATATATTAATCCACAACGCTGTCTAAAAAACCTTGTATTATTATGTCAAGCTTTAATGGGCAAGATCAAATCGAAAAATAAAATATAAAAAAATAAAAATTGAAAATATACAAACATAAAGAATTAAAGCCCAAAAGGGATAGATAGAGGAATGTTTATTCACTGTCCATCATATTGAGACGATCGTACCTCGGGTAAGCTGTTTCTCGTGGGACACATCTGTGTAAGTTTGGACTGATTTGTCCGCTGATTGATAGCTGCATGAACGCATCTCTGGTAGGAGTTAGTATGCTCTGTAAAGAATATAGAAATGTGCGGAAATCCTGATTATTAAATTAAATATGTAAACAAAATAATTATAAAAAAAGATGAGGCAAGGGAGCCCAAGGAAGCCAATAAGGTTTATAAAAAGGACCACTTTTAAAAACATAACTTAATTAATGAATATAATACTGGCACCGGCAAGATAATTTAACTTACCTTAAACAATTTCTCTACAACAGAGAAAATGTAACGATGATGACGATGACAGTGATGATGATGATGATGTTAATGAGGATGTTAATAATAATAATGATGATGGCGATAATGATGATGATGGTGATGTTCATGATGAACATGACGTAACAACTTAAAATAATTTTGGTAAAGATGTAGAGCAGTGTTCAGCTATTGGACAAAAAAGCGTGTATCGTTAAAAGATTCTACGTAATAAATCCTCAAAACTTAAGTGTGATTTATATCAGTAGAAATCTCAAACTTCATGCTGCTACATTGCTTACCTGAAAAGTTTAGCTGCAGACTTTGCACTTCCTGATCAGGAAAACTGCCCTCCACACCTGAACGATGAAAATCTACAAATGTTGATAATGTTTGAAAAAAGTTGTCAGAATATATAACGTATTTCCTCTACTGAGCCACCGGCATCTAACATTACAAGCCAAAAATATTTATTACGAACGGAAGTTGTATTTGACTTTAAAAAAGCAAGAGTTAATTTTATGGACTTACCAGATCCTTCAGGTTTGAAGAAAACCACCATGTCCACTGTTCCTTTAAAGAAGGTGAATTTAGCGTGCTCCTGATCCCATTCATCAAGTTCCCATTCTTGACAGCTTTAATAAACATTTTTAGAATAGAACACTTTAATAGAGAGTTTTAGATTCTAAGACGAGGACGACAACAACAGCGAGATTTTCTCTATACTAAGTTGTGCGAGCGCGCGAACCAGCGTCATTTTGGCGGGAAAATGTGATAGCCGTCGTCATTCTACTACGAGTTTTGTCATAGTAGCAAAAACAAGTTATCAAATGTTACGAATTTTATTATTAAGCGATCGGGAAAGGGCTTCACCTCCTTTAACGGAAATAAGCGTACTAATTTTTGTGGTGAAAGAAGGTACAAGCAAGCTTTCCGGGGTGTCTTTTTTCAGAGAACAGGCGAGAGAACTTGAAATTAAACTCAGAGCTCTGAAGCTCTCTAACATCCAGCAAAGACCGCAATAAAACAAACTTCGTATCATAGAATCGAAAGCTTCGCTTTCGAAATAGTCCAGGGTTTTGTATTAAGAAATATATCATCTGAAAAAGTATGCATATACCTCTCTAGCAAATTATATTCGTTTTGCAATCTTCTGCTTTTTGCATTATCTTCTGCTTTTGAGACCTCGAGCTAAAAACAAGAAAAGTCAACAAAATTAATGCGCTATTTGCCCACCAACTTCAAAAACAAAGCGTTACAAATGAAAACGTTCATTCATAGCGTAACTAATTAACCACCTACCTGTTCGTGGCGTAACCTTATTTGTTCTTCCAGTTCGTGCAGTTTTTGTTTTTGCTGATCTACAATGTTCTCAAGCTCTTGTTTCTCCCTAATACAAAGCAACAATGTAAACAACAAATATTCAAGGTTAGGCACATTTTAGCACATGCTTCAATTAAATTATGGCTTTAACTGAACTATCGTTTCCTGTCGGGGCCAAATTGTATGAACGCTACCAAACTCTGAACACTTCCTACGCCTCCTTAATCATGATTTGTTTAGTCCATATGCTTTATAGAAATAATAATAAAACATTCTTTACAGCGACTGCTTTGCTCTCACCTCTGTAAATTATCCTTTGTACTTTCAAGCTCTAGGATTTCTGTAATGATTAAAAAAGTAGATTGTAATCATGTCAATTAATCCCATAAAAAATCAGACTGGCGCTCAGTCGACATTAAAGTTTATTTATTTTATTTTATTTTATTTTATTTTATTTTTTTTTTGGGGGGGGGGGGGGGGAGAATAATGGGGTTAAGTTGAGGCGCTCAATGTCATCCAATCTTCCCTCTCCTCACCAGACTGGGCATGAGCCTGGTAATAGAGGACTTTCAAAGGGTTGAGTGGAAAAGGGAGCAGTTATTTAAATCAAAAGAACCTTCCCAGGGAAATTCTGAAGCAGCAACTGTGCAAAAGGTGGTCTACCTTTCTCGCATTTTTCCAGAGCTTCCTTCTTGGCCTCTAGTTCCTTTTTCTTATTAGTCTGATCCTGAAGTTTCTATAAAAAAGCACGTAAAATTACCCAGATGAGACATGATTGCCATGCTGACCTTTCTTGGATAAAAATAACATTTACACTTACTTCTTTGAGCCAGTTTAAGGGTCAGTGATGTTTCCTTTTACACTACGCTACCCCCACCCACCCCAATCCCCTAGGGATCAGGGAAAGACATCAATTCGTTTTCCAAGGTGGCAAAAAATTAAGTTCAACGTTTTTAATTTTTTTTCAGACAACACGGTCAAAGTTGAAAACTTTTTTGAGTCCTAAGAGTAAATCTATTAAGCCCCCCTCCTTTTCAGGGGAAGAACGCTAATAAGCCCCCCGCTCTATTAATTTTAGAAAAAGAAATTTGACTTTTTTTGTGAATTTTTTTCTTTCGCCTCTGTGAGGAATAAAATGGGTTAATTTAAGCATGGCCCACATAGTACCTTTTCACTTTCATCGATCGACGACTGAAATTGTACCATTCCCTCATCCAACTCTTTGTCCACTGTAAATAAAATATAAAAAAGATCGTTAATACTCTAACGTGTTTATTGTATAAAACAAGGGAACTGGTGCATAAATAGAGGATATTAATTGCCCGCGCGGAGGTACGAAATTTACACTGTGAGCGTTAAAAACATTCGCGCAAACGAGTGAAATATTTTACGACTTGAGAAGCAAAATTTCCTATCTTCAGGCGGCCATGTATGTTCTATCTATTATACATGTATAAACACCAACGACAAACCAAACCATTTATTTTTTCTCTGTGAAAGGCGCGATTGTTTTGTTACCATAGGAATGGCGATCTTTTCACGGGTGAAGATAGCATGTTTTCGCGCGAAAACGCACCTTGTATTTTACTGGTGTTTATATAATAATACAATATTCAAATTAAATAATGATTCTAATCTATAAAAAAATGCATTTTACCTTTTTCAAGTAAGTTGAAACAGTCGTCAACCATTGTCAGGGATTCCTCAACAATACGCAAATCAGTAGCCAAGCTTTGATGGTTTTCCTGGAAAGTATCAGAGAAAATCCAGCTACTTAAAAAACTTCTTAACTTATACACATTCCATAACAACTACATAGGAAAATAAAATTGGCTATAACAACGAGGATAATTCCAACGGATTTCAAAAAAAACTCGTCTTCAAGAAGTAAAATTTTGCAAGAGAAAAAGGAACGCCATTTGTTCCAGAATGAAAAGGGTTTTTCGCTCTGTATTAGGAGAAATCTGAGAGGATAAAATTAAAAGTGAAGGTGACAAGTTTATCATATGATATGGTTCTGAGTGCAATTTCTTTGGAAAACCATACAAAAAAAATGTCCCGTGTGAGGGGCGTACGCGTCAAGTGATAGGGACGAAAAAACGCCTACGGCCCTGCTAGAAAAGCGTACTGATCGACGCGGGTGGGCTCGGTGCGTACGTCCGGACCTCGAGCCAAATAATTTCTCGTATGGCCCTCCCACTCAGTCAATAAGTAGTACATATTACTGACCTTTAGGTCTGAGAGAATCCTTTTATTCATTTGATATTTCCCTTCCTTCCATTCTCTTGCAGCTTTCTTTTCACATGCAGAACGCAGTCGACGAGCATTACTACGCATGGCCACTAGCTGTTTAAATAGAAAAAAAAAATACAATCATAATAAGTTTATGTTCGTTTTTTAAAACTTCATCAATCTTAAGGTTGTGCTCTAAATACAACTGAAGGGAGAGAGTTCACAGAAAGGTTGTTTAACAAGTGCGTCGCTAAGTGTGGGTGGGTGCATGGGATGTCCAGGGGCTTCTACTTTTGGTACAGCCAGCCCCTAGACAGAGTTACGCCCCCATGGTTGGTAAATCTGTACCTCTAAGCCATGAGCCTCCATGCCAATGGAACCCCACACTGATTTATCATTAGAAAAATAAAAGGGAGGGGTGGAGGTAAATGAATGATCCAAAGACTAAACAAAGAGAGTAGTCAGGGTTGTCACTAAGATTTCAAGTTGCCGGATAAATACAACAAGTAGGCGGGGAATCAAACGGCTAGGGATTTCTTTTGGTTCTATTTTTCTTCTATTTTCCAATAAAAGTAGCCGGGGGCCACCCTCTTAGTAGCCGGGGAAAATCCCCGGCCCCCGGCTCTTAATGACAACCCTGGTGGTCACCAAGAAACCCTGAACTAAAAGCACATGGAGCTGATGAAAGCAAGGCTGACCGCGCTTGAGCCACCGCACTGACCGCTGACTGACAACACGCGACGGCGCTCCTTATTGTTAACTGCATTAAATTTCACTTAATTCGTTTAATACCGAATTCCAGACTATTCTCTCCTCTATCCCGCAATGCGATTTTTCCAGCCAATCTTGATCACAAAAGACGTTTTACGAGGCAGATAGTTGGGTAGGGAAAGTGTAATGATAGTAAACGTAGAGTGAGAGGGAAATTTTTACTTCCGGAAGTTAAGACGCAAGTTACTTCCGGAAATTTCCACTTCCGGAAGTTATGACGCTTTAATCACACCTCTTGTTTGGAAGCTGACTGGGCCTCCATGAACACTGCCGGGTTTTTAGCGTTTAGATCCTCTTCTTGCTGCCTCACTTTTTCTTTCATCCTGTTGAAAAAACAATCCAAAATTTTACTGATATACCGTAAAATTCCGAAAATAAGCCCCGGGGCTTATTTTTGGAGGGGCTTATGTACGGAGGGAAATTTGCGTTTCAAAATCGATTGGGCTAGCTTGTAGTGGGAAAGAAATTTACCATTTTTGCTTTGTTTTCGAGGGCAAATTCCAAGTACAAGCCCCCCTGGAGGCTTATATTCGGAGGGGCGATTTAACGGGGTTTTTTTTTGCGTGAGGGTTTTGGGGGGCTTATATTTGGAGGGTTTTATTTTCGGAATTTTACGGTAATATTATTCTGACATGGAAGGCAAACGAAAAATATAAAAAATAAATATCAAAACAGCTTTAAAGGAGCATTACACCATGATAAAAGAATCCTAACTACTGTAGCTTGAGGCAAACCACTTGGTTATTTACAAGCACGATAGAGAAGTTGAACGCGGGACTAAGAGTGCTCCACAGTCATGAGTGGGTTCCATAGCTAGGAAAAACAACAGTATGTTCCAATCGGGAAACCGGTCGTTTTGATACAAAGTCGTTTCGTTTGTTGCACTTATAGTTACCGACAAAACTCACTCTGTTATCTGTGATTCAACAGCAGCAATGGTCTCTTCATAACATTTTATCTTCGGCGCAGTCACCAGTGATGATACCACCTTGTCTTTTTGAGTTAGATGAGATTGTTTCTGAAAAATAAAGGTATAATAACTATGTGAAGACAGTCAATAGTTCTTCAGACATTATTGCACATAATGTTGAATAGCTGAGCTTTCTCTCATTTTGAGATTTCACAGTTATTTAATGGTGTAGGCAAAATTTACACCACGCTAGTGGCTTTTATGACCAATAACCGTGGAGCAGAGCTAAAATCAGCAACAGCGAGAAGGTCGCATCAGGGTGCAAAGAAAGAAACATTTCCAGCTTGCCATTCGGGCAAGCTGAAGCTCACATTTACTAGCCCAGATATTATTTTAACTAGCCTCAAAAACGTTTTGATGAGCAGATTGATTTCACAGTTCTTTTGTAATTTGAATTCCTCAAAAAAATTCATTTACACGCCGGGCAAGTTAATAACAGAATTCACTAGCCTGATAGCAAAATCCACTAGCCCCTGGCTATTGGACACTGCTTTCTTTGCACGCTGTTGCATGCATTTTCCTTTGCCCAAAGCCCTTTTCATGTACATTCCGCTTAGAGGCTCGCCTATAACAGGGACATCTCGCCCTGTGGTGCAAATCAATGGACGCTAGGACGGACGTACGTACCGTCATGTGACTACCAAATAGATAACCAAATTTTTTTAGCCACAGGGCTCCACGCGCGTGGAGCTCTGTTATACACTCACCACATTCGACGGCATCACAGCCATACTTCTGCGTGTGTTGACGTCTGTTATAAACACAATTTCAGTAAGGTCCAGGAACTCCTTCAAGGTAATGGGCCTTCTGCAAGAAAATGAGAGAACAGTTCGAATTAATATTTCTGCATTCTATTAGAATTACTGTAATTATTGCTAGCAGGTTTCCATGTGTCATCAACGTGATGAACTTAACATATTTTTCATGATGCAAATATTTTTCCATGTTTCGCAGCTGCATGAAATTTGCAATCTGTTTTAACTTACATTCTTTGCACCATTGACGGTATTCTGTCACTTCTACCTAAATGCCAGTCTCTTTAATGGTCTACTCAACTAATAACCAGTTATCTTACAGTAAAAACCTGCGAGTAGGAACCTGGTTTTTAAGAACCAGTGTTAGGCTAAAACCTGCCAATAAGGCCCCTTCTATAGAAGAGCCTGTTTAAACTAAAATTTGAAACAGTTTCTTACAATGAATTTTCTCAAATCTACAAAAAAATTCTGCACACTTGTGCCTAGCCTGAGGAAACAGCTGACATTTGGCAACGCTTCCACTGGTTTTCCCGCCAAATGATGTCTGAGAAACGAGCACAGAAATTCCGTACTGATGACGCGTCACTACCCAGATCTGGATAGTGACGAGTCATCAGTATGGAATTTCTGCACTCGTTTTTCAGACGTCATTTGGCGGGGAAACCAGTGGTAGTGTCGCCAAATGTCCGCTGTTTTCTCAGGCTAACTTGCGTCAATAAGAGAAGTCAACATTCAGGATCTTCTTTGGAGACATAAGTGCCTTATCACTCCAACTGAAGTGTATTGGTATGCAGATTTTATGACACAAAAAAGTTGAATACCAAGAACTACTCTTAGCTACAACGTGTTCTTTTCCTTCAGGAAATAACAACATATTTAAGAACCAAAATAGCCTAAATTTGTGCTTATCACCATTCTTGGAAAAATGAAGGTTATTACAATGTACTTGTGGGTTTTTTCTGTATTCATTTTTTTTTTTAAATACCTCATCAAATAAGTGCTTACTGTGTTATATTCTGTTCCTGATTGTTGGTGAGTTCACTATCCGTTTCTTGAATAATAGACAGCTTCCTATTGTTGTACTTGCTTGTCATTTGCTCATCATCAATATCTTCTTGATCAGGACAAGTGGTATTGAGCTGTAAGCCTGACTCCGCCAACTGATGTGTTGTCATCTGTCTTGGCAAATCCTTAGTTCCATCAGGAATTTCAGAGTCACAGTTGGGTGTTATCCCCTCTGTTGATTCATTAAGGATCTGTGGCATTGTTTGACTCTGCAAGTCTTGGTGGTTACTAACATCTAGTTGCTCAGACCATCTCTGACCTTGCAGTTCCTCATCGTTGCTTTGCACTTTGTTGTTACTGTAGTGTGTTAGACTGAACTGTGATTCTTCAAAATATTCGGGCAAATTCTGCAAATCTTCCTTCCCACCGATATCTAGCTGTTCTGGCATTCCTTGTACTTCTTGATCATTGCTTTGAAGTTCACTGTTACCAAAGAAATGAAGGCCTGACTTTGACACTTCCAAATACTGTGGAATTGTTTGATTCTGTAAATTCTGACTGACATTATCAGGAGTATTTACATAACTTTGGCAGGTTCCAACCTCTTGCCTTGGCTCCTCTAGCTGTTGTGCTATTTTTTGACTCTGCAAATCCTCATCCTTGTGAAAAACTTCATATTTATGGCAAGTTGTTAACTCTAACCTTGACTCTCCCATCTGTGATTCCATTTTCTGACTGTAGAACTCCTCATTGTTTTCACAAATTTTGTAGTTACGGCAAGCTGTGAGCTTTAACCTGGACTCATCAAGAGGTTCAACCACTTTGTGACCTTGCATTGTGTCCAAGGTTGTGTTGTCGTTTTGTTCATCAACTGCAGACCCTTTACGACTGGGCATGTTCAAGATCTTATAAGGGCTTTTGCTTGTAACTTGCTGGTCCGATAAGCTGACTGGCGGAGAACAAAAGCTGGCCATGAGGCCTACCTCAGAAGACCTGAAGTAGTTCTTAATTTTCATGTTATGTGCCCTGGTGTGGCATTTTGACAAGTCTGTTTCAAACTCTCCTGGTTTATGTTGCCTTGTAACAGGAAAATCTTGTGTTTTGTTAAAAACTGAGCCATCATGAGGAAGGTCGATAGCTGCTTCTTGATTTGTGGGTGCGACATTTAAGGTGCTGTTCATGGAATCATTTAAAGCTTGCATGGTTGATGATCTTCTAAACCCTGAACCATAGCAAGATGTAATGTCTAAATCTGCTGGTTCATAAATGCTTTTCCTTTTACTGTTTTCTACATTGTTTTCAATTCCTTTGTGGCTATGGCATACTGTAAATTCTAAATTATCATCTTCAATAATATGATGTTTGGAGTCCACAGATGCAGTGTATCCAGATTTAAACTTTTCACCGCTGCTTGCGGCTGATCCAGCAGTGAATGTTGCTGTAAGGTCCATGTCATCATTGCAGTCTGCAGTTTGATGGGTCTGTGAGCTTGAAGGTCTTGTGAAGGAATCCTGCCAACGGCAAATGGTGAAATCTAATGCATCAGTGCTTCTGGAAGGAAAAGAAGCATGATCTGTGCCTTGCTTGTTGGGTAAGATGACGCCACCATAACAATTTGTTAGATCCAACTGACCTGCTTGTTCATGTGCTTCTTGTGTTTCATGAGTTACAAAACTCCTATAATCAATGGCGTTTGATTTGGTTTCTAAAGCATGACATCTAAGAATAGTGGCATCCTTTTGATCACCTAAATGCTTCATACTGTTGAGCTCTGTACAGTAATTTGATCCATGGTCACTGGTTTCATGGATTCTTCCACCTAATGCTATGCTGTCTGGTGAATTTATCAGTCCTGAGCCAAAGCAAGTGGTCACATCTACATCTACAGACTCATAGATGCTTCTTTGTTTTGATTTCTCTGCTTTGGTTTGCACTTCATAGTTATAACAGGTTGTGAGCTCTATGTTTTCATTAGTAAACTCTTGCTGTGTTCCATTATTTTGAAGTGTAGTGTCGTGTGTGATCTCAACAAATGGTCCCTGTTCAATGCTGATATTCCCAGAGGCAACTGAACCACCTTCACTTTTCTGAACACATGCAGACTTTTGTTCTAGAAATGAATGGGAAATTTTGCCACCTTTCTGGAAAATGTCTTTTTCTGGAGATTTCAAGGAACTTGATTTTAATGAAGCCAGGAAGGCAGTGGCATCTCGCTTCTCTTCATTAGGATAATTCTGAAAAAAGATATCTCGCTGTGAACAAGTCACATCCAGATCAACACCAGCATCTTCACTGAAAATCTTTGTTTGTTCATGACTTCCTAACTCAACACTTGTGGCCATAGTTTGAATAAACTGACTTGTACTGAAGCATTTTGTATGCTCCATGTCTTCTTCCTGTTTTCTTGACCCCATTCCAAACATTTGAAGATGATTACCATCGATTATTCCACCATGACAAGCGGTGACATTTAACTCTACCTCTCCATCGTCAACAAAAATTTGTGTTTCCCCTGCAACCTGTAGCTCTTGTGGGGGGTAATCTCTTTGATAACTAAGACCTGAACCAACACAAACTGTAACATCTACATCAGCAGCCTCATAGACGCTTCTTCGATCTCTTTTGCGTATAATGTGGTCGTCATTAATTTCACCACTACTGTGGCAGGTTGTTAGTTCTAGATCATCACTTAACTTTTCTTGTTGGAGAGTTCTATTTCCGTTCATGTTTTGATGTGTAAGCTCAACAAATGGCTGCCTCTTTCGGCTGATATTTCCATCATAACTTGAATGACCTTCACTCATTTGAATGCCTGACAATCTTGGTTGCAAAGACCCAGGGAAAGATGTGCTATCTATTTTAAAATCATCCCCTGATTTCTCATAAGATCTTGAGGAGCCTGATTTTAAAGATGCTAGGAAGGGTGTGGCATCAATTTTCTGCTCTTTCTCTTCCAAACTAGTTTGTGATGATGATTGTAAACACAGATGACTGCGAAAAATTTCTCGCTGGGAACATGTTTCGTCTAATTCAATGCCTGCAACATTTTCACTAAAAACTCTTGTTTGTTCACCATCTCCTGTCTCAACATCCCTAGCTGTATTTTGTGCAAATTGATTTGAACTGAAACACTTTGTATAATCCATCTCTTCTTCCTGTTCTCTTGCATGAGTGTTTGGCAACGTAGGGCCAGAGTAAGAGTGACTAATGATCTTTATACCATGACATGCAGTAACGTCCACAGAGCCAGCCTGCTGGATCTGTCCTTCTGTGATAGACTGTATGTAGAATCCTTTGTCATACTTTATAATCGCATTTGCTTCGTTGCCTTCACTTATGTTCTGGAATTTCACTTCAGGTATATTCTAGAAAAATAATTGTGTGATTTTTACAAAAACAGGAAAAAAAATGTTTATTTCTCATGGTAATACTGTTATAAATTTTAGTTTTAACTCATAAACAAAATTGTTTCACACTAATTTATTTCCTTTAAAACTGTAAACCCAGATATATACATGTATTATTAACAACTTACTACATGTAATCTCATTTTCTTGATCTGTACCCCATCTTCTCCTCTTGGATTTAAGACCCATAAATGTGAGCGGAAAAAGCCCAAAAAAGTCTGTACAGTACAGACATTGAATTCAGTAAGAGGTTTTTATGAAGCAAGCTGCAAACAGAGTCTAACTACAAGACAATTAACCTTGGAGGTCAGCAGTAGGATGAAGAGTTAGCAAAAATTTTGAATCCAAGACTAACCTGAATTTCAGCTTTGTATATTTGCTCCTGGTTAGCTTGAATATCACCTTTTAGGAGAGTTTCTAAACCTAAAACATAATTAATCACAACTAGTTTCTTTGTTTGATGCCAATGACCAAACTGTGAAAAAATTAAAGTTTAAGTAATACAGTAGTTGAATGTTTTTACATCTGCAAAATTTTGCATTATAGCCATTATTTGTTTTTAAGCATTGAAGCTGGCATTACAGGGTGCAAAGAAAGTCATTTTTACAGCTTGCCATTCCGGCAAGCTAGACTACGAGCAGTCCCCCATTTTTCCTCAGGGATAGTAGAGCGAGCGAAAGGCGAGGGCGCGTGAAAATCACCCCACGCGTGAAAAGGCGACACGCGTCGGGGAGAGAGAAAAATGAGGGACTACAGACAAAGCCCAAGCTTTTGAACTAATGCGTTGCTCTCACAACGCAAAACTGTGATTGGCCCTTCCATGGAAATCTGTCAACATCTGTCAAAAAGGCACCAGCCGCTATCAACACTCAACATAATCACAATTTACAGAACAAATAACCGCACAGAACAAATAACTAGAGTTGCTCTTGTTAAAGCAACTAAGCAGAAAGCCAACTCGGCAACTGATGAGGTTCGCGTGGAGAACCGAAACCATGGTCTTGCGTGATCACAAATTGGGAAAAACAGAACAGTCGAAAGGCTTTTAAGCTAATTCAAAAGTTATCACCAAGGAAGGAACTACGTGCTCCAGTCCAAAGACTCACATTATCACCAGAAAAACAAGCGGCTGTTAAAATTCATGAGCAGTCATGACTGAGTCACATCGCAATTCTCCATAGTTAATGTAGTTTTGGTTTAAGCTGCAATCCATTCTTCGAGATTTGGATATCACTATCCGTCCTGCTAAAAACGCTAACGAGCTTGGCCCAGCGTGACAAAACATTGCAGGAAACCGTCAAAATCACGATTAAAAAGAAAATCGCTTAAAATTATTCAGATCCAGGAGGCAATCGCCGGGGAAATTAAACAACCCAAAACCCTTATTTAGCCGCATTGAAGAGCTTTACTTTTCAAAAGAGGTCAAAGAAAATGCTCTTGCATCAGAGGGCAAATCATGCCGACCATCGACAATAACCGCATAAAATTAATATGCGTGTCACGACCTCTCAGTATGAAATAAGCGGCAAAAATCACATTTGCTCAGTACGTTTTCCTCCAGAGCATAATCTCCCCGTCAGAGAAAAAAATTCATTGTAATAAGCAGCATTTTGGCATGAGTAAAAGTCGTGTGTTGCCTACACTATCAAGTTTTTCACGCGAAACAGCCGTGAAGAAAATTAGTATCTGCGTTTTCTTTTGCTTGCAATAAACTTCCCCCTCAGTTTACCGATGACAAGAGCAATGACAGCTCAATAAGGGAAGGAATCCCATTGGATGCGCTTAATTGAGTTGGAGGGGGATACGAACTTCACACTCCAAAATCAGTCGGCCGTGAAGGGTCAAAAGCTTGGGCTTTGTCTGTAGTCCCTCATTTTTCTCTCTCCCCGCCGCGTGTCGCCTTTTCTCGCGTGGGGTGATTTTCATGCGTGCTCGCGTTTCGCTCGCTCTACTATTCCTGAGGAAAAATGGGGGACTACTCGTAGTCTACCGGCAAGCTGAAGCTAGCATTTACTGGCCCAGACTTCATTTCAACTCGCCCCAAAAGCTTTTCGTCGAGCAGAATTGATTTCACACTTCTTCTGTTATTCGAATTCCTCAAAGAACATCACTTGCCCATCGGGCAAGTTAAGAACAGATTTCACTAGCCCGATAGCAAAATCCACTAGCCCCAGGCTATCGGACACTACAAGGTCTCACCTTTAATTGATTCTGCTGGCTCTCGGTATTCACTGTTATAAAAGAAAATTATGCAAGTTAGTATTTCTTTTTTAAGGTTTTCAATGACCCTAAGTTTATCTGTCAAATGCCAAAATTTTCAAACTTCTTAGTTTAGGGTATTTTTTCCCTAACTCAGTTCAACCGAACTGATAAATTGTCTTTATTGTGAATTGTTGTTGCTTTGACATCTGGAATAACTTATCTACCAAACACACATTTAATTTTCCGTGAATTTCTTGTACAGTTAAAATGCACATGACATTCCAGGTCTGGCAAATGAACTTCTCAAATTTCATGACTTTCCAGGTTTTTCATGATCTGCACGAACCCTGCCCCTCCAAATGGACTTGCTCGTAAACCCATGGTGAAAATTTAGGGTTACTGATCAGGAGTAACCATGAATCACTTTAAAATTTAGCCTGCATAGCTGGCGGTATTGTGTAGCAGTCGAGCGAGATTTGGCGGCGGAGCCGTTGTAACATAGTCGAGTGAGATTTGTCCTTTTTTTGGAACACAGCTCCGCCGCCAAAACTTCAATCTCGCACCCACACAATACCGCCAGCTACGCAGGCTATTTAAAATTTGAACCTCACCCTTTGTTTGGAGAGCTGGACATCTGATGATTGTCTATAAAAGATGCAGATCAAGGAATAAGTCACGATAATAACTAAGGTATTAAATGCATACACATTATTGCAAAAGTCTTTATTTTATCTTTTTCTCCTCAGACTTAAAATACTTAAGGGTTATAACTGTTACTAGCTACAAAGTCAGATAATTATTCAAAGTGCAGAGCTTTATGATCTAATGAAAAGTTTATAATTATTTGAATGGCTTCTGGCTAACTTCACTGGCTGAACGAGAGTTTATGACCAACATAAATTGCTCTAGAAAATGAAGACATGGGGTAATTTTGAAAGTGCAGTTGAGTATAAATAAGCCAGATTGACTCCTACAAAAGCCTGCTTAGCTTTTTCTAGGATATAATTTATCCATGTGCTACTCACTTTTCTCAACCTCCTTCTTCCAGGCAGATTGCCAGTCTTCAGTAAAAAATTCCCTGAAAAATAACCAGTGAGTTAACTGCCACCCACTTTATAGCTCAGTTGGTAGAGTACCTGTCTGCTGAGTGGAAGGACGGGAGTTCAAACCTTGCCAGATTCCTGAGCAAGGCTTTTAAAAAACTGCTGAGATCATGCTAGCTTTGATTAAAACCCTTTTTCCATTTAGATGATTGTATCATTGGGCAGTGACATTAAGCTGTTTGCCTTGTCTCCCTCATCCTTACACACCAATAAAAGAACCCATGACATTGTTTGAAAAGAGCAGGGGATGTACAGCTGTATCTGATTTGTGCTGCCTTTGGTTTGTTGGAGTGACGAATAACATAGACTTACTTGACTTCATTTTTTTCTGCAAAACTGACTCTTCGTCCTGAAGAACGTCTGGCCTTTTTTGACTTGCTTCTGAAATGTACATATCTAAGCTTAAAAGATTGCTAATTTTACTGTAAAAACAGCCTTGATGTAGTAAAAGCACACATACAAAATAATTTTCTTTTCCTTGCGCTTATGTTCATTTTCATTTGACACAGGACTTCGATGCTTGTACTTGCAGAATGCTTGTGCTTCAAGTGAAAATGATGCTTTATACAGTGGTAGCTTTTAATTAAATTTATTTAACAAACAAAAAATATTTTGCTGCATTTGTTACATTTGATAACACTGTGACAGGGCTTGAAAAAAAGAATCCTGTGAATTAGTTAGTACAAGCAGTTTTTCCAGCCAAGCAAGAAAGTTTCCTGCTCACTGGCCCAGTGGGAAAGGATGCAGGAAAGTTGTCTTCCATATAAAAAGCAAGCTTAGAAAAGCCTGAAATTCAGAGTTTTTTCCAGCCCCACTGTAAAGAAAGAATCCTGTGAATTAGTTAGTACAAGCAGTTTTTCCAGCCAAGCAAGAAAGTTTCCTGCTCACTGGCCCAGTGGGAAAGGATGCAGGAAATTTGTCTTCCATATAAAAAGCAAGCTTAGACAAACCTGAAATTCAAAGTTTTTTCCAGCCCCACTGTAAAGGCCCCAGATGAAAGCATATTTATAACTGAATTACACAATCCATTACCTTCCTTTATCATCCAGTGAATTTGGATCCAAGTCTTCTAACGGACCAGATTTCAAAGGAGATTTTGTGGCCTTTAAAATCTAGTTGTTGAACAACAAAAAGTACAAAGAAACGTAAATGCCGGCAAAGGAAATCCCAAAACAGTATTCACTGGACAAGGAATCTTTTATTAAGTGAAGATAATAAAAAGTAATTGAGAACAAACTCTTCATACTCTTCATCTTTCTACATGCACAAAAATAATACAACAGTGAACTCAGGCCCCAGTTGTTCAAAATTAGAAGACAGTGCAATCCATGTTGGATAAATCACTACCCAAAGGATAAGTAGGGAAATAACTAACAATGAACAAGGTTAAGCAAAATATCCTGATTTGTCAGTGGTGAGTAGATCAATATAATTATTTGCTGAAGCCGAAGGCTGAGGAAAATAATTGAGTGGTGAGACAGTGACAAATCACAATATTTTGTGATAACTGAGTTCAATAATATTGCTTTATCATTTGATTACCCAGTTTGTTTTTAATGAATACCCTTGGGAAGTGAAGCAATCTGCCATTTTTCACGTAAGAGCGATTGCAAGAATGAGAATAGTGTGGTTTTGTTTATGCACGAGCAGAATATTATTTGCAGCCAAACACAGTTGGACGACATTGCGCATGAGCAGACCATTATTTGTAGGCAGCTATTTGCAGGTCACATGTTGGGCTTTTGCCAGTGAAAAGGAAGAAAAATTTGCATCGAATAACAAAAAAAATTATTGGCTTAGCTCTATCTACAGAGCACCTTTTGCACAACTGGAGCGTGATCCATAGCAAATAATTTTAACATTAGCAAACTAATTTGTCGACTTACCGATGATCTGCGGTTTGATGACTTTCTCTTTCCACCAACGGTGATCCTGTTGTCACATATAAATGTTAACGATTTTAGACATTTAAATTGCAAACGGCTAAATATCTGGCCCAAATTTTATTTCATAGGAACTTTTAGGACAATGCTCTGCTCTAAATGAAAGTAGAAAGTGGAACAGTATTTCCAAATTTTAGTTGCACACCTTAATTATTGAAGTTAAATGAATAAATCTGCAAAATAGCCATCGGTATCCCCTGCCATCGGAAGCCACTTTACCTCGGTAAACTTTCTCATGGAGATAAAATAAGCTGAAGCCTTTTGCATGTACACACTGAGATGACCTTTACAGCATACAACAATTTTAACCAAACTTACCTATTTTCAGAATCGTCAACCACCTCCATGTTAGCGCGTCATACAAACCGCATCAGAGAGTCAAAAATTGAAGAAAAAAAATATCAAATACCAAAACTAGCGAGGGAAAACAATTAAATTGTTTCTACGAATTTTTATCAACGGTCAAACAACAGAAACTCAAACTTCCGCGCCAAGATGCGAGACGCGACTCAAACGCATTGTCTCTAAGAAAAATCCGCAGGTCAAAATGATTGCAACTCAACTTAGTCTCCAGTCCCTATGCACAAACTAGCATTCAATATGGCGGACAATCCTTGTATTTTGGTGAAAAGATTTGACTCCGATCTAAGCTGTTGTGGCATTGTTTTAGATAGCGAAAATGGCATTGTATTAACAGTTGCATCTTTGTTTACTGATTTATTGCCTAAAATTGAAACACAAC
>NC_133214.1:1232500-1272235 GCF_958299795.1 Porites lutea
CAGTGAAGTGTTTTAGTTTGCAGTTAGTGTGGGTGAGTGCTTTAGTCAGGTGTTTTTTGCCTTCAACAGTTATCTGATTAGAAGCGAGGCTTAATTTTTTAGTTCGCAAAAACCGTGATTGTGTTCGCTGCCACGTAACAACTTCGCGACCTCGATACATCCTAGTGACCGAAAGTTGTTGACGAGTAAATCAAAATCCAAAATTCCTCCCACAGGGGAAAATTTACACATGTTTAATGGCCTAGAAAGAAACTTTGCAGTTTATGTCCATTGATTTTACGAGATTTTCACTTTTCTGGGTTAATTGATTACCACCGAGGTATAAGCTGTTTAATTTGCAGTTAGTGCGTGTGAGTGCTGTAGATATATGTTCAACTCCTTCATCAGTTATTTTGTTACCACCGAGGTATAAGCTGTTTAGTTTGCAGTTAGTGTGTTTGAGTGCTGTAGATAAATGTTTAACTCCCTTGTCAGTTATGTTGTTACCACTGAGGTTTGAGCTGTTTAGTTTGCAGTTAGTGTGTGTGAGTGCTGTAGCTAAATGTTTGACTCCATCATCAGTTATCTTGTTACTAGGGAGGTTTAAGCTGTTTAGTTTGCAGTTAGTGTGCGTGAGTGCTGTAGATAACTGTTTAACTCCTTCATCAGTTATGTTGTTCTCCCAGAGGTTTAAGCTGTTTAGTTTGCAGTTAGTGTGTGTGAGTGCTGTAGATAAATGTTTCACTCCTTCATCAGTTATGTCAGTGTTATAACTGAGGTTTAAGCTGTTTAATTTGCAGTTAGTGTGTGTGAGTGCTGTACATAAAAGTTTAACACTTTTATCAGTTATCTGGTTAACCCCAAGTTCTAAGCTGTTTAGTTTGCAGTTAGTGTGTGTGAGTGCTTTAGTTAAAAGTTCAACTCCTTTATCAGTTATCCTGTTATGCTCGAGGTTTAGGCTGTTTAGTTTACAGTTAGTGCGTGCGAGTGCTGTGGATAAATGTTTAACTCCTTCATCAGTTATCCTGTTATCCCCGAGGTCTAAGCTGTTTAGTTTGCAGTTAGGGTGTGTGAGTGCTGTAGCTAAATGTCCAACTACTTCATCATTTATGCGGTTATCGTGGAGGTTTAATCTTTTTAGTTCGCAAAAACCCTGATTGTGTTCGTTGCCAGGTAACAACTTCGCAATCTCAAAACATCCTAGCGACTGAACGTTGTTGAAGCTTAAATTAAAATCCAAAATTCCTTCAACAGGTTTAATTGCATGCACTAATGCTAAACAGTCGAGAGGTGACAGGTTACACCAATTAAAATCAAGCGCATTACAACCAATTTCCGCCAGTTTCTTTTGAACTTTTCGATCAGAGGCTTTGTTCTCATACATGCAATTGAATAGCGTCACCACTAAATCCCTGTCTTCCTTGTCAGCTGGCCAAAAGGTCAGTGTTTTAGTTCGTTTCTCTGAATCTTCATTCATCTTGATTTCAACTTCTTTAGTAAAAGTTTTTGAGGGAAGAAGGTCGCTGAAAATATCTGTTGATTGTCCTTCTTTTTCAGCCAACAGTCCAGCCACAAACTGCATCACAACCTTCCACGCGCCATCCTCGATGTTAGCGGCAACAAAATCCCGCAGTTGTTTGGAACTCAACGTGTCTACCAAATACTTCGCCGCCAAGAACTCCTGTATCGTCAGGTGTAAAAAGCAATATTGTTCTCTTCCCTCTGCTAAAGGATCGTCT
Organism: Porites lutea; assembly: GCF_958299795.1. Lineage (NCBI taxonomy): Eukaryota > Metazoa > Cnidaria > Anthozoa > Scleractinia > Poritidae > Porites > Porites lutea. The sequence continues at coordinate 1,234,219 of NC_133214.1, forward strand.
TTAGTATCGGGTAAACGGTGAAACAGGCCATTACTCTCTAGGTCGTTAAGTTCATGTGAGTCAAATATTAATCTTCCCTCTTTGATTCCATCAAAAGCAATTTTTCCCAGATGTGTGAACACCTTTTGCACAGAGGAGGGCAGTTTCTTAAACGGCTTTAGAAAAAACGGTCGACCTTCAGTTTTATTGCTGCGATATTGGCGATCATCGAAACTCAAGTAAAACATCTTTATTGCAATGGAGTATATTTGTGTCAGTCTTGTCGGGAGGCTGGTTAAGCCAGTAGTGTTACCAAGCAACTGTAACAAGCACGAACAAATGATAAAACAATTCACAGGAATGTAGCAGAAGGCTAGAAGGTTTAAGTTACTGGTGATGTGTTGCTTTATGGTTTCCGCTTTGTCCGCCTCCTTTGTAAACTTCTGTACATAATCATTTACTTGCTCAGTTGAGAATCCCAGAATTTCAACTGTTTTGCCGAAGGGAAGACTTGTGATACATGACACGGCATTGGGTCTTGTAGTCGTTAGGATTGTCGCACCGGTAAGAATTTTTCCCTCTACTAGTTTCTTCATAAGGAAATAAACAGGCATCTTTTCCTCTTCACTGTTTCTGAACGGAATGTCATCTTCATTTATTTTAGTCCTACCAGAATATTCGTCAAATCCATCAAAAATCAACAGTACTCGCTCTGTGTTGTGGTGGATGTAGTTCCAGAGCTCTTCGGAAAGAGCGGTTGAATACTCTGAGTGATCCAGAAGCTCGCGAAGATTTAGTTCTTGGTTTCTAAAGTTAAACATTCTCAGCTTGATCAGAAAGGCAACTTTAAAATCGACTTGCGATTTTTGTGTTTTGTTGAAAAGGTTTTCGGACGCCCAGTTGCGAATAATCTTTGTGCTAAACATGGTTTTTCCAATTCCAGGGCGACCGACAACAAGAATCTTCTGCTCTTTAGCATCAAAAATATCTCCTGGCGGTGTTGCTCGTAAACTTTCATTGGCTTTGTGGTATTCGTTTAGCTGTTCCAGTCTGTCTTCTGAAAAGTCATACTTAGCTCTCCCTTCATAAACAATCAAATTGGTGAAGATTTCGTCAAGTTTTAGATCTCTTCTAGGTCCTTCGCCTGGATTATGAAAAGGTGATTTGAGGTCTCCGTAAGGTTTTCCAGTGACATCTCTGACATGTTTCTTCATACGTTCGATGAAAGGAGCGACTAAGGTTTCTTGTGGTTGCGGTCCTGAAGAAAAAAACACTCATTAGTTTGATAACATAATTGATATTTATTGATTCCCTGATGACGAATAAAACGATAATAATAATAATAATATTTTCATCACTGTCTAAAATATGCATGTCAAATGTCAAAATATCATTACCGTAAATCCTCCTTATTTGAAATGGGGGGGCTCAATTAATTTAGAAAAGACGATGGTATCAGCTCTCCATAGAGAACTACAAAAATAAGTGGAAAAGCTCAAGTACAAGAAGGTTTAAGGTCATGCACGGAGGATCAGAATCAAATCCAAACTTCCACTTGGTATGAAACCATCCTGGATCAGTCCACACGAGGTTTCACACAGTCGTGATTGATTAAAACGGTCTATCAATTATTAGTAAAGAATAATTAGGGGAGGGGAGGGGGGATTATAAGAGGGAGAGGGGTTATTTGAGAAGAGGGGGTCTTAATAGAGGATTTACGGTATAATGCGGACTATCATGATAGCTTCTAAATATTGCAAATTATCTCAAATTGTACTGGTCCCTAATTAATAAGATGCACACTTCTAATGCTTCTTGTTATTTTACAGAAACATATCACATTCACTATACTACTTGAATCTCAACTTAAACAACTTGAACAAGTGGTGAGTGTTGGACAGCTGAATTTGGGATGGCATGCACCCCAGAGCATGTACCATGTAGCTTATCTGTGACTGCACTATGGAACGAACCCAGCAGTGGATTCAATAAATCAGATGCCAAGATGTGGCAGCACTTTATGCTAGTATGATTACCTTGATAATGAGGCCATGAATGGAAAACACAGGGTTCATTCAACATGTGTGCAACAAGAGATGCTGCCATCACACTGGCACAGGAAGACCAACTCTCTGAAGCTAACTGAGAACCATCTGCATAGTCAGCTATTCCTTTCACAATTAACCACTCAATTCCACAATCATTTGCTGCTGTAAATACTCCTGTTAAACAACAAAACAAACAGTACATGAGGTTTGGGAAAAGTCCTGTTTCATTTAAGTGTCTTCATCAGCAAAATAAGAAAGTTGACCAGACAGTGGGAGATGTTGGCAGCCATTTTTGTACAAGTTTCATTATAGTGTAATTTAAATTCATCAGCAAAGATGAGTGTGGGTGGAGGTGCTTGCAAGGCTTGTGGAGCCAGGAAACTGTAGTCGAGGCAGCTGCTCATAACCATGACAACCCTTCGAGTGGCAATAATTCAGGCACCATCTCACAGCTAACCAGTGGAGCTTTTATTAAGTGGAACACCGCCTTACGGCCACCTTAGTAATACAGTCACCTTGTTATTTTTGGCCTGGAAAATAGCCATACATTTTCTAATGAAAAAACCTTGTTAACACAGTCACCCGTTGATGTGGCCAATGGCCGTATTTTAAAATCCCAAACAGTAGCATCTTTTACATAGAGGATATTACACGGTGGCGCAAAGATATGAATTGTATTTTCGAGTGGCAAAACAATATTTTATGAACGAGCGCAACTCCTGACGGAGTTTCAAGTAGTTTTTACAACTACGGTACATGATATCTACATTCCCGTCATTTATTTAAGAGAACAGAGTTGTACAAGAAGTATGACAGTGATGTATGACGTGCTTGTCATTACAGTCCTCAAGTCATGAAGTTTGACCCTGCCCTTGTAATACAGCCACCCCACTGACGTGGTCAAATTGTTTTGACCCATTAGTGACAGTATTAACGGGGTTCCACTGTACTTATCAAAGGGAAGGCAGGGTAAGGAGCAGAATAATTATTGATGAGTACAAGCAACGTTAATAAGCTACGTGAATGTAATGGTATGACCTCAACAGAGAAGCTGTGAATTCCCCAGGGTCCCTGAAGAACCTTCTCATTTGAAAGACCAACTTAACTGGCCAGCAATGTCTAGCGTTAAACTTAGCCTAAATTTGATTTAGCCGCATAATGTTTTAGGCAATATGACAATTATTTCTCTGGCGAAAACGAGAGGATTTCGCAATGAAACTGACAGACATGATTTAAAATGCTAAACTACTGACCTTTTGATGCTTTAAAGGAAACACTATTTATGCTTTCCCAGTACAAGTATGATGCATGCTACTGTGTTTCTTTCCACCTCCTCGAGCAAAACTTGACCTAACTGTGTGCACCTATACTTATAAAGACTGGCTGCAAAAAAGCAGTTGGCCTACCTTCTCCTTCATTTTCCATTGCTATTGCCTGAGGATTGGTTAAAGCAAGTTGATCACGCCGCTGCCCAGAATTGACTTGTTCTGGTCCACTCAGAATCTCAGCAGCAGTATAAACTTGAACTTCTTGAGCATCAGCCAGGTTCTTTAAAGGTACTTGCCAGCCATCAGTACAGTTCTTAATGACATCCAGAAAACGTTTGCTCACACAATTTCTCAGGCCAGTTGACTGTTCTTGATTATTGATCACTACTTTGGGAGCATATGTTGCTATTTTGGCAGGCACAACAACATCTCCTAACTTGCATTTCTCAGGGTGAAGACTGCTACACGTACCAACAGATACAACTGCTTTAGGTCTGAGCACAGTGGCTGCCTTCATAACGGAGACAAGAGAACCACCAGGACCACTACTATTTTCATAACATTTTAATAATGCGACTTTAACTTTCTCTTGACTTCTATCCACATCAGAAAAGTAAACACATCCAAGACCATCAAAATAACATCTATAGGGTTTTTTTAGCTCACTGTAACAAGCTAAAAACTCACAATCCTTTACTGTCAGTAACAACACATCAACAGGGAGATCAGCTTCGTTTGAAGGTTTGGTTATTGTGTTAATGTCACGCGAAGATGGAAGAACTTTATTAAGCTCAGGAGGGCCTCTAACTGGCTTCTTTGCATTGCTTGCAGTATTGTTTACACAAGAAGGGAGAGGGCTGCTAAGCTGTGGTACAGAACCATCACTTCCATCTGATCTTCCAGTTGTATCCTCTGGAAAATCAGTAGTAAGCTGGGGTGTATTGCCATCACTGTCCTCTGATCTGCTTGTTGAATCTTCTGAAATTCTTATTATCTTAGATCCTAATCAGTGCATGAAAAAGAAATAATTAAAATTAATGATAATAAAAATTGAAATCAATAAAATAATATATAATATTTATAACAATATGGGGTGCTAATGGCAGGTTGCAAAGACAGTTGAGTTGATCTATATCAGAGATTTTGAAGCTGTTCAAAACACTTGCAGTCATGTAATACACTCCTGCTTGTTTTTTTAAACAGTACATAAAATTTAAATGTTAAAAATCCCAAAGTTTCAGTAAAAATTGGCCTTCATTGTACAAATTGGCAAAACCACAGTCTTTTTTAATCATCAGAGGTGGAATTTATGGCATGAGTATTTAAATTTTTGAATATTTCTGTGCTAACTGAAAGTTCAGGACAGTTTTGTCTGTCATCATTAAAGGATTATTTTGGTAGTTTCTGATTGAGGGTGTAATATCTGGGACAGGTTTTGTTCAAAAATATATGTGGCCCAAATCAGAGATACAGATTTAAGAGAAAAGCAGCAAGTACTAATACAACAGCATCAATTCTTTTGAATGTGGTGAAAGATTACATGTTGAAAGAAGATGGGCTTTACATTTTTCAGCCTCACAGTAAAATAAGTAAAAACAAACTGCCAGATTTAGCCAAAAGGAGCCTGTGTTGAAAGGCAGTTAACAGTTAACCTGACCACAACCTTGCATGTATTAACCAAATGACAAGTTGTTCCCCCTTCTAAGATCTGCGTAGTTCTTAAATCTTTCTGCCTCGATCCATGTAAATTAAGCCCCTAAAAAAAGGTTCTCTTAAGGTTGGTCCACATCATGCAAAAGTTTTTTTTAAAAGAACTAATCACTCACTTGCTTAAAAATGCGAGTGGGTTCTTCCCAACTTTGTGAGGAGGGATAGGTTCAGCCAAATGTTCTCACTAGTGTCCAACATCCCAGCAATTATGACTAAGGTTGCAATAACCTTACATTGTACAGTGAGTGATCAAATTTTCTCTTTTAGCTTCTTGTATAGGAGGGCTCATTTTCTAACCATAGAAATTACCTTCTTCATCTGAATCTTCCGTCACATCTCTTCGTCTCTTTGCTGCTTCCATGACAGTAAGTTGAAATGGCTTCACACAAACTGGAGAATATTAAATTAAATTTTAAATATTTATAAGCAAAAGAAAATTACAAAGAAACTATGATAAGTAACACAGTTGTCATGACCACAAGAAAACTAGTTAGTCAGTGGCTACAAGTGTAAAATCTGGCTTTGGTAGGAGCACTAACCATGCATCCACAGATATGCTTGTGAATTTAATTTCTAGGGAAGATTTGTTTGCAGATCAGGAGTCAGACTGAATTTTAAAGCAAATACTACAGGCAACACCCTGACAGACTTTTCTGCTTTAGCACATAAGGAATTTTACCTTCTATTTGTTAGGTCAAAATAATCCAAACATAAGAATTAAGTTGATAAACTCATGTTTCATCATGTCTAAGCCAGTGATGAGGCATACATTAAAATTTGTGTGTGATTTCCCCTAAAAGAGCTTAAAATTTTGATTGGATGTTATGCGACAGAATTGGGCTCAGATCTGCGAATAGCCCATGTTCAATACATATGTATGTTAAAATTCTAACAAGACTTCTAGCAGCCTGAGACGCAGACTCTGGGAAGCAGCGTCAATATCTTTGTTCTGGTCCCCAACATACTCAACAAATTGCCGGAACAGCATTTTGAACTTCCTTTCATCTTAATTGGCAAATCGACAAATAATGGCATTTTTAACAGGCCAATCATAGCTCATGCTTGAATCCTGGTAAGGATTTAGGGTCAAAATTGCAAATTTCTAACCACTCTACTGTATTGCAAATTCCCAGAAGAGACTTGAGCACAAAGAAGACCAATCCAAATAATCATACAAAACAGGCCAGAAAGCCTTGGAGTCATGTTAGAATTTTAATAGGCTGATTTAGCAACAGAACGGGAGCGTCAGTTGAGGACGGGAAAGCGCGCCGAAAGAACTAAACGTCACTTCTGGTGCCCAATTTGTCACTCTGCCTTGGGTCAAGCCAGTTGTTTTGATTCTTTTCTGTTGCTAAATCAGCCCAATATATCGAAAGTGGGTGGGCTATTCCTTCCTCGACTCCCACGCACGTCCTTCATATACTCGCGCGCCTTCGATCATTCCCTCACGCCATCTCTCACTACTAACGTTTGTCAACTCTTGCACGAGTAACCAATACCATGTAATTGATTATCGAATCAAGGAGTCACTAAATTTTCCTTCTTTGACTACTACATCGTTGTTTCATGCCCCAATAATTTTCAGAGCGCTTTAAGGAAAGAGGCACAACACAATAGGCAGCAAGTGAGCTTACATGTAAAAACGAGGCGAAGTATTTTAAACGTATTTTAAAGTTTAACCTCAGGGGACCTGATGCGATACTTGCACACAATAAGAAGACACAGTATGCTTAGATTTCACATGAAAAAGAAATGAATTAACTTCGATTCTTACCTTGACCTGCAATGCAATGCGGAAAATCTACGTTTCAGAGAACACCAGCAAGAAGCCAAGCGATGTGGCTTGATAAAGTCGCATGATGGGACGCTTGCTGAGAAAATCAACTCAGCTGATGTCTTCAGGTTTGCCCCAAACTACAAAAAGTCGAAAATTCACCGTTGAAAGGGATAAAGACTGCGACACATTCGGTAACTTTCACACCAACGTCGATTAACTTGTCTGGGTGTGCCTCGACTGTCGAGAGTGCTTGTCTTTGTCTCTAGCTAACAATTGTCTTCGCATTGATTGGTTCAAAAGTGTCCCATGACGTATCAAGTAAAGTAAGCCGAAAAATTAAGAATTGGATCTGGAATTCTAGGTTAGTTGAATGGACCTAAGTTTTCGTCACATGTAATCTCTATAAACGACATAAGCTTAATAAAATGAATCCATTTGCGTATTCCTCAAATCGCATGTTAATTTTATTTGACATACTAACTGTATTTTATAGTTTTGTTCTTCCGCCAAGAGGAAAACCTTGAGCAAGGTATAAGCATGTAAGCCAGAAGGAGACGGGAGTTTAATTCATAAGAAAGGAATTGATTCGTTTACCCGGAGTTAAAGGAGTAGCTGTTGTGCGGTTATATATCATGTCACAGGGGCAGCGAACGGATCTGTTCCTCTAAATATCTGTTCTTCAGGAAAATGTTTGCTGGCTGGGACTGATGTGAAAGAAATGATATGTCCTTGGAAGGAAAGTGTTGCTGGGAAAAAGGTAATTCAGGGTTAACATAGAATAGCTGATATGTTTTATTTGTCAGAAACCTTTCCCCCAATGAACTTCGGCCTCAAGCCCCACCCAATTTCCTACCCCCTCCTCCCAGTAAGTCAGGTTGCAGGTTGTAGGTGCACCTTGCTGGCTGGGAACCATTCCGTCAGTCTTGCTGGGAGACATGAGGAACAAATACGTTTTTTCCCAGCAATCCCTCAAAATGCTGAAAATGGCTTCAGAAAGCTTTATTCACACTTTGTTGTTGTTTTTAGGTCTTTTTCTCAGAATTTCCCGTTGGGTGCCCCAGATGTCACTTTTAATTTGAGTCTGACAGATTCTGACACAGTGATATCGATGGTTCCAAGAATAAGCCGTGAATTGCAAACAACAAGATGCTGTTGTAAAAATTAAACATTGCATTGAAAAAATAAAACAGTATAAGATAGATGATATAATAGTCTCCAAAGCACTTGCCTGTGTTTCCCTTTTGCTTTTTTTTTGCACAAACGGGCTTGCTCTCGCAAAGCTATAGACACCAGGGCGAGGGACGAGGAGAGGGCTGCAGGTATTGATAAAATCAGCGCCAGGTTCTTGCGTATTGCCGCTCCTATTTTAGCTCCAAGCATAGCAAGGCTTATCAACATGTCGTTTTCCACAGGAAAGTTTCCTACTCGTTGGAAAACTGCTAATGTGACACCTCTATTCAAACAAGGTGCGACCAGTGATCCTTCTAATTATCGCCCAATTTCTGTGCTACCGGTGGTGTCAAAAGTAATCGAACGTCATATGCAAAACTCTCTATATGCTTTCCTTATGGATAATAACTTGCTGTATTCTAGACAGTCTGGGTTTCGTAGGATGAACAGTACCGAGACTGCTCTAATCAAGTTAGTTGACGAGCTTTTGTTCGGCCTAGATAATAATCATGTATGCGGCATGGTCCTGGTTGATTATCGAAAGGCTTTCGACATGGTGGACCATAAGCTATTGTTGCGCAAGTTGGAACTGTACGGTATAGCCAACCGGGAGCTTGCCTGGTGTCACTCTTATTTGTTGGATAGGAAGCAAGTGGTCCGTGTAAATGGGAGTAAATCAAGCGAAGCTTTGATGTTGCATGGAGTCCCTCAGGGCAGTATTTTAGGTCCTTTATACTTCATTTTGTTTATCAACGATCTACCCTTGTATACAAGTGCTCAATTGGACCTTTACGGAGACGATACGACTGTCACTGCTTTTGCGGATGTGAAAAACTTAGCCACCTTAAGTTCATCATTAAATAAGTCTGTCTCTGAAATTCAGTTATGGGCTTCAGCGAATAAGCTCCCATTAAATGAAGACAAGACTAAAGTACTCACGATCACTGGGAAAAGATGTGTGGCTAACATAAATGGAAGTGACATAGATGTTTTCGTAAACGGAAAACAGCTCAGTAATGTGGATTGTGCTACCTTATTAGGCGTAGAAATTGACAGCAAATTGTCATTTGATGAACATGTTGAGAAAGTATGTAAAAAGTTGGCCTCTAGAATCGCAATACTGCGTAAGATTCGAGCCCGTCTACCTCTTAAACAGCGACTTCTGTTTTATAATAGCATTATTCGCCCTGTTATGTCTTACGCTAACGTTGTTTGGGCAAATTGTGATAAAGAGTCGGTTTATGGGGTCTTAAGATTGCAAAAACGTGCGGCACGCGTTATTTCTTATGCCGATCGCATGACACCATCAGTTTACTTTGCTTAACAAGCTAGGTTGGATTCCGTTTTATGAGCAACATAAGATAGATAAATGCATAATAATGTATAAGCGAATTAATGGGTATTTGCCGAATTATCTAAATGAACACTTAATTTTGAATAATAAGCGGCACTCCCGCAACACTAGCTAGATATTCAAGCATTAATGCTGTTTGTCCTAAATATAGAAGAGAAACAGAGGGAGGACGTTCTTTCGCTGTTTCGGCAACAAGACTGTGGAATAGTACACCAATTGAAATTAGGAAACTAGATTCTGTAGCATGTTTTAAAAAGAAAATGTTTGCCAAGATTTTTAAGGAACAACAATGTTTGCATCATTTTATCATTTAATAATTTTTTATTTTTATAAAATTCGAATCCTGTTTTATTTTAATTGTTTATATATTTTAGCTTACTATATTTATTAGATTGTAAATAGTTGTGTATTTTATGAGGGCCACAAGTTTATTAGCCTTTGGCTATTAAGTGCTACCCTCTTTAAATAAAGGCTTTATTTATTTATATATTTATAGGGCTTTGCAGCACTTTTAAGCCTAAACGGACCAGCCCTTTATACCCTTTTGATATCTATACCACTTCTGACCAAACAGATAACCGGTCATATGGATGGCATAGAATTTACTGATACTACGTAGTTTCATATGCCTACATTGAAAACAATGCCTACCATACAGATATAAAATTAAGGAATGATATCCTAAGACGTGAACTGATGACAGTAATGTGATTTTCATACTTTCTCCAATGATGAATAACGATTACAAAAATATCATTTGTGGCTGCCATGATTAATTAACGTATACGGCTCCTAGTACATGTTCTTGTAACTAAGGAAAAACAGGCTTCCTCACCCATCCCCCTTTTTTTACGGACTGTCAGTTGTTGTTAAAATTAAAAGGAAACAACTGTTTTTATGCTAGAATTCCAGAGTAAATTGTAAAAATCAAACAGTTTAGATCATTCTTTTAGACTGTTTCATGGCGTATGCGCTCAATTCAGAAAAATGATACTCGATCTGAATCCCCGACGACGTTTTCCTGCGTCAATCCAGTCCGGGGTGAAATTTTACTTTTGTCCTAGATCATCCGCCTCTCAATACAAAGGGTCAAACAACTTCCCGTATCAAAGGCCACTATTTCACAATACTGATTTCACATCTTGTAAGTGCGCTGGTATGTTTATTTCTACTATACATGTTGAAAACCGATAGCTATTGTAGTTTCCAACAAAATTGTTACTGGCAAGCAAAAGCAAGCTTAAACCCCATTTAAACCCCATTTACACGCGCTAAAAATATCGGCACGGCACGCCAAATTTTTGGCACCGTGATGACGATTTTAAGGCATGGCACTCCCAATTTTCGACGTGTAAACGTATCGGTCCCAAATTTAATGTGGCACCAGTGCTAAAAATTTTAGCGGGGGTGTGAGTAAACGAGGCAAGGGGCGCTTTCCACTTAGCAAAAGTGGAATTTCCGATTGGTAAAAAGTTGTTTCATTTGGTCGTAAACCCCGGTACGTGGCGGTGCCCTACCGTGGACCTGGAACTGGTACAAACTACGAGAAACGTAAATGGAACACGACATTCCGTTCGGAAATTCCAACCGGGAAAATGGGACCACCTTTTTAGATTTTGCACTTTTTCTGGGAATTATCCAGTAGGACGAACCGACGAAACGTGTTCCATTTACCGCCGAACCGGAAATTCCGGAAATTTTGACTAAATGGAAAGCGCCCAAGAAGACAAAAATTGGGCGTGCCGTGTCGATTTTTTAACACGTGTAAATAGGGTTTTGGTTATCGGCGGCACATGTCATGTTTAATAGAGAAAAAGCTGGAAGCTATTCCCACCGTTGACAATGGTAGTCTTTACACTAGAGCCTAAATAAGCTAAGAAATATTTCAAGACAAGTAAATTTTAATTAATTCAAGTAAAATAAAGCTTCACAGACAACCGATTCCTTTTTACTTCAGGTTATTTTCCCACGCAACAAAATGAAGATTGATTGACATGTCTCGCCTTTCTCAAAGCTCAAGAAACCGCAAAACCGCAAGTCAGCTAAGGCGGTCATAAGGATGGTTTTCAAGTCGCTTGAAACTTTCTTGAATCGTTTCAACTTTTCGACTTTAATGAGATGCAAAGTACTTGAGAGTTTACTTAGGCCTCCACACACGAATTTTTGGTTAAGTAAAACTTAGTGGCTCTTAAGTCTCACTTAACAGCCTAGTGTAAAGACAACCAGTAATCCACAAGCATGAAAGGAATGTGGTCAACCGCAACCTGCACAGCGGGCGTCTGATGAGGTTAAACTTTGTACCCGCCAGAGGCGAAGGGGAGCACATGTTCACCTCGGGGAGATTGGTTGTGTGGAGGAACAAGGAATCAGTATTTGCCAACGTCAAAGAGTCGAGAGTGTGCCTATTTTAGAAAATCTTTACTTCACGAGTGATTCAGTTGTGAGAATCCGAATCAGTGAAGAATTCACTTTTGCCAATCCTGTACTATTTTCTTCTGTTGCAATATCATTCAGTAAATAGGAATGCTAACATTTGGTATTTATTTTGATTTCCGAAATTTGTCCCTTTTCTAAAATGGCACTTTTGATTTCAAATGCTTACTGAATATTTCGCCGTCGAAACAGGGTTAATAGGGACCTTAATCATCGACAACGAAACGGACGACGACGACGCTTCGAAACCGAGGCAGACTGGGCCAAGGGTTTCGTTTTCGGCGGGGAAAACGAAGTTTAAGCAGTGCAGCTTCCCAGACGGACGACGACTTTTTCTTTGCGAAGAACTTTGTCTTGTTACAGTCTTGTTAGGGCATTCAAAGACGTCCGTAATTTGCATTTTATAAGGTATGAAGATGGTTTAATCGACGATGGCGAATTCATTGCTCGTTTAATACGACCTGGATTATTTGATTGTGGAGGCTTTCTCTTGGTCGCGCAGCTTTTGTTTTTGTTTTGAAATGAAGTTAAACCTGTATACCGATCTCGAACAGCTCTTCACTTGCAGTTAAGCTAAATTTCGGCTGCTGAAGAGCATTCAGTGCTGCTGCTGCTGCAATGTTCTCCCTTATTTGTCCTCTCTCAGGGCTCCTCATAACCACATCATGTTCCAGCTCCGTGAGAATCAGCGTATTATTTGTCTGAAACCTGTCCACGATATTGAACTAAAGCAATTTATCAATTAAGCTGAAATGAATACAACAAAGCCTGGCTAAATACAAATTTGGCCAAAACACCGAATTTGTTTACCGTACAGTTCCAGGAATTGCTTTGTCGAATCGTTCGAATATTCTGAGAAACGTATCGTTTCAATTCACGAGAATTTTTTTACCTTCACTTGCTTTCATAGGAGCTCATAGGCTTTCTACGCGAAATAGGATTTCTCGGCCTTTAGTTTTCCATCGCCGCTTTTCGACAGTCGAGTGTTCTTTAGGATATAAACAGTATTTACTCTTCTCTTTTAGAGCGTAATTTTGAGTCTGCTGCAAGCCAAAGCAGTCTGGGTCGGGTCTGTGCAACCGGGAAGTACCGCTCCATTGAGCACGTGAAGTTTCCGACATTTCAAACCGGAATCATTTGAATGGAAAGCGCCCGAGGTTGTTTGGTGCTCGCTTCAGCTTTTGAATTGTGAGAAACGTCGTATCGTCAATCTCGATTCAAATACAGCTTTCCTAGTCAGTGGTAAGTGTTTAGTTAAAGGATAGCTTTCTCGTAACAACGGGAGTCTTTGATTAATAGTAAAGTGTGGGACTGTGACACGTTTCTGTGTATGTGCGTCGATCATTTTGATTTCTGGACTGGCGAACCGTTTTTCAAATGCAAAGTTGGCTTTCGGTGAAGAAATCCTTTTCCATCGACCCTCAGAGACCTGAGAAAGTTGTTATATCAGTATTGAAGAGATATTTGGTCCATTTTGGAAGTTTTAAACGCCAAATTTTGTATTTTGATTCAAGCATTGTCGAGAAATTCGAGGTCATTGAGGAGAAGTGCACGAAGCCATATTCGTTGTTGTCAGTGTTCCTACAAACTGATCAAATGTGGCGTTTAATGTGGTCATTTAGCTTTCATTTCTGTCTATTAAGTTTCTCAAGTCAACGATCTACCTTTGCCAGAAAATTTTAAACGGTAAATGTATAACGAAACTTGAAAAGTGGTTTCCTTGAGCCGTGGACGCACCGGCAAGTAAAGCTGATCTGCGACATACATACATACATGCATCCATACATGCATACATACTTTTAGTTGTTAAAGCAAATTGAGGATTAACGTAGCCATAGGCTGATGTCGACCTCCTACCTAATTATTTACAAAAAAAATTAAAATAATAAAATAAAAGAATGTACAATTGGAATCAGTGAATAAGTAAACAATTTAGATGGGTGCTAAAATTCTAAGAATATGTAAAATAGTCACTTTTCTTCGCTATCATAGGGGCCTTAAATGAAAGTTCATTAATATCTTAAGAAAGTCTACGTAATATCTGTTTAAAGTGGTCCTTCTTAGTTGTTTCACTTGAATTTGAATTAACTGTTCTATACAAAAAGTTTCAAATAACAGCTCCTGTATATATTGGACTGACTCCTTTCCAACTTCATGCATTACTCCTGGGATTTTAACTTGGTTGCCCCTACAAGACGATCTTCTTTGCATCTCTACATTGGAGGGACTCAATGGAGTTTGAAACTTTATCTTGAAAAACATCATGCATTAGAAGGAGAAGGCGTCTTCTGCAAATGTAAGAGATTGGTAGCTAATTTGATTTTTGAGGATGTGCTTGGTGATAAATAAGTCGTGCAGCTCTTTCATGATCTTCACGCATGCGGTACACTTAAAATGTTTCTTGTATCTTTGCTGTATGATCGTATATGTTTAAGAATTGATGTTTTCATAAGTAGGTTGATGTTTTGTTGCCTGACTATTCTTTTTATAATCTGGTTTCTTTGTGTGTTCTACTCGATAACGTTTGTTTTGCGGAATACTGACCCGACGCAACGTGAAGGAATTTGTTCATTTGCTGTTTTCAATTGAAATTTATGCTCAATTTTGCGTTGTTCGTTTAGGATAATCTTTATACTTAGACGCTGTGTTTTTGTCACCGATCAGGCACTATTTGCAGGTATATATAAAGTTTGTATAGAGCGAACAGAGAGATCAGTAATAAAAGGTTTGTTTGCAAATTTTGTTTGCCGATTGGAGATTGCTTTGTAAGCGTGGCCACGCAAAAGACCTCCTTAAATTACAGGTAGGTAAATGTTTGTTTCAAAGCGGGACAGGGTTGTAAATCTTATTCTTATCGGCTGCAACATATACCTGAGGAGAAACAAAGAATAAATATGAATTATGAGGATATATATAATCGAACCACACCGTCCGGAAGTACTTCCGCGTTTTGAATTATGTAAAGTTCCTTGCGTGCATCTACTCTCTTCCGATTGGCTTAAAAACAATCAGCTACTGTCAGAACTCACACGTGCGCAAAATCGTGACACAGTCACTTTAATTTGTGCATTGACTACTATGATACAAGTTAAAGGATCGGGAACTTCCGCTTTGATTTAAATACATATTTTCGGAAAATTCAAGATTGGCCCAAGAACACTATTGTTCAAACAGCTGTCTGACTCTAGACCCAATCTCTTTAATTAAGTACATGAAGAGATCGACGTTGACGTTCGAATCAATTAAGTCCGACCCGTCTAATTTGGGTCGACCCATGAATTATATAAGATCGAGTGGCCCACATGGGAATTTCGACTGTGGAGCGACTTCGTTTCAAACGCCGAACTTCTCATGTGCCGAACCTAATGCATAAATTACTAAAATTTAATTTTTCTTGTGAGCATTTTAGAGCATTGAACATCGTGAAAATGAATTGAGTCCAACTAATAAAGTTCTACGTCTGAATCAACCGTCGAACTCAGTGTCAAGTTCGACGTTTGAACTGGGCCTAACTCTTCCTTTGGTGATACAATGTTCACGGACCACATCGACTATGTTGGAATGAATGGATTCTGGGTTCCAGACATTCTACAGACATTGCGACCAAAATATTTGAGTTGGATTCACTTGCAGCATTCGCGCGGTATAGAGTACTAAAGTGATGACGTCATAAAAACGAAATTTCTGAAATTATGGGATTTGTCAGGATATTCTGAAAGAACAATGTCCAAGAGGCCTACTTACCAAAAATGAGCATTTCGGGGCAAATTGTCTCTGAGATGTTAGCCGGTTAAACTCAGAAAACTCCATACAAATCCTTCTAATTTTTTTTTGGGTCGACCCAAAAAAAATTTAGAAGGGTTTGTATGGAGTTTTCTAAGCATAACTGGGCTACGATCTCAGGGACAATTTGCCCAGAAATGCTCATTTTTGGCAAATAGGCCTCTTGGGCATTGTTCTTTCAGAATATCCTCACAAATCCCATAATTTCAGAAATTTCATTTTTATGACGTCACACTTTAGTACTCTATAGCCATCACATTTCCCCATTGGAATTTAAACTTAAATAAAGCTAAACTACTACAAAAAATTCCAGCGCGCAAATCTGACGGTCCAATCCCCCATAATACACTCTGTTCGACAGGGGGGCAAATAGAGTATATTGTGGGGGATTAGCCTTCGTGTTGAGTACAGACGTCTTCTATTTCCGTGTGCAAGACGTCTACACGCAGGCTATGGGGGATTCGAAAATAGTCAATACACGTATATTGCAAATGAACCCATCCTTCTCTTTGTGATGATGAAAACAAACAGAAAGTGGACACACGATTATGTCTCATTTTGCAGTGTATTTTTGTTGGCATTTTCTCCCGTGTAATGTGTAGAACCTTTGACCTCAAGGGTTCATAAATAATTTGTTGATGTTTTATCATCGGAGAGTTGATGCTTCTTTTTTATGTCTCGGAGATTACTACTTTCATAATTCGTTTTCTTGCCTTGGTAATGGCTTTGAGTACAATCGGGAGCCTGCCATACCCCGATTATGGTTCCTACAACAATGCACAAAAGTTTATGAACAAAATTCGTTTCTTTTCAACGCATTGTTCTTTGCTGATCTCAAACTGAAGCATGGGATGTAATTACCATAATTACATCTTTCCCTTTGGCACTCGGTTCAATTTTGTGCAAGAATTCGGCGCAGATACAACTTCACGAACTTGCACTGTATAGGTAAACTATGAATACAATGCCTACTTGAGTGCCATGACAGAGGCGCAGAGGCGGAATTCGTTAAGAGTGCTTTTAGAAATAGATAGAAGGCGTTAAATTCAGGGATGCAAATTTTGGTCACTTAAAGGATTATAACTTACTGGCAAAATTAAAGTCGAAAAATCTGCTTCTGGCATGACACACCAAAGGTTTTCACTGATCATTTTGTGGCGTACTACAGGCCAAATATGCTGCCATATGTGAGTTGCCAGACGGGAGATAAACTACCAGACAACGCTGTTGAAGGTGGATACGATGACGGTCCTTACTACTACGCAAAAGGGGAGGTAGAGGGGTTGACCATTCCAGGCAAGGTGGGTGTCAAGTCTGACGGGAATCTTGATAGCGCCTGCATTCCATATGGAGGGAAAGAGCATCGGATTCACAGCTTTGAAGTGCTGACCGTAGATGATCCTTCCACGCTGTCATATGTGAGGTGCGTTAGAACACGTTTTTTGGCTTCTAGGCCGTTTCGTTGAATAGTTTGACAATTCAATGAATTGGAGATCTCTGGAAGGAAACCACGCTTGCGGTGACCAAGTTAGCGCACTCGGGGACTGGGATCTTTAACAGCGAAACCAAATGAAATCCTCAAAATGCCAAAGAATATATTAATCTCGGGTTCAACAGAAGCCTTAACCCTCTAATCTTAGATTGTGCATCAAAGAAACTTTTTTCAAAAATTAAACTAATGCTAACCATGGTACATATACTCTGAATTAAGCTAAACTAAATATCTGTCGACGCTACAGGATATCTAATCTCAACTGCTATTGGTTGCTCATAAGCTCACGAGGGCGCCCAGAAGGGGGGGGGGGGGGGGGGAGGTACTCCTGATTTTAAGCGACGGGGATGATCGAATGGGGGCAAAAGTCAAAACCAAAAAAAAATCCCTGGACAAAAAATCCCATGTCGAATTTTCGAGCGTTAAAGTTTTCCAGAATGCATTAAATGATATGCGGTCGGGATAGGCGGGCACTACCACGAAACTTCAGATTGTTTTGAATATCCAAAAAAATCCCTACTTAAATCAAGCCACCTAAAAAATACTTGCCAAATTGTCCTACCCCAAAAAACCTCGGAATCGAATATTTCAAACCCCAAAACATCCTTCGATCATCCCCGTCGCTTGAAATCTGGAGTACTACCCCTGGTGATTGGCGTAGACTGTTGTCAAGACAATTGTATGCTGGGCGCTTTCCATTTAACCCAAAAATGCGGTCTCAATTTCGGAAAATTTCTAGTGGCGAATGGAACAGCATATCTTGGTTGAATTTACAAGACTCGATTCTTTTTATTAAATTTCTGCAAATGAGGACAACCAAGCGAGGTAACCAATTTTTTGAAAATTTGTTCTTCGAAATCACGAAATTTCTGTTGCTCTCGCAATTTCTGGAATTTTAGGTAGAATGGTTCGCTTTTCGGAAATTCAACAGTTTTTTTAATTTTCCGCAAACTTTCAGAGGAAATTTTCTAACCCTTCGCCCCTGTTCGGATATTTTCGAACTAGTGTATGTATTACTTCGGCTTGGACGAAACCCAGGAGAAAGAGAGAAAGACGTTATGTACAAGATTTCAAACCCGGAAATTTTGTCTCGATGGGAGATAATTATAACAAAAAGGAAAATTAACTTTTGAACCTCACTAAAAGTTTTATTCATAATATAGCTGTCAGACCGGAGATTCACCACCGGCTAAAGCTGTTCGAGGAGGCTATGATGAAGGTCCTTCCTACCATGCAAGAGGCAAGGTACAACGCAAGCTTATTCCGGGTAAAGTTGGCGTGAAAGGATCTCCATATGTGCTGAAAGGAGCCTGTATTCCTTACGGTTCTCGTGAGCATCGCATCCATTCTTTTGAAGTGCTTGTCAAAGTTGATATGAAAGTATCTGAATAACCATTATAAACAGTGAATCATACTGAACTTCATTGTCTAATATTAATTACGGTGCTGGTTATACAGAGGCGGATCCGGGGGGAGGGTTGAGGGGGCTGCAATCCCCCCTTTGGGAAGTTTTCAAACTTGTCTGGCTATTCATGTCTATCCCTTTTTCATACCAAAAATAATATTATGAGTTATAATATAAGTTCCAGTCCAATCGATCATTACAAGAAGACTGTAGCTATTCCTCTTCTTGACTCCTTTATCATCCAAATGCAAGATCGACTGTCTGACGAAGATCGCCACGCCCGCCATCTGCTTTGTCTAGTGCCATCGATTATAGTAAATATGGCACTGCAGCTGGATGATCAGTGAAGTAGAAGGCATGCTGTTCTTGGAGAAAGTAATTCCATTTCCCAAATCCCTTGGAAATGAGGTTCGTAGTTGGAAACACTCTGGCAGTCAACAGATAGGGAGCTTCCAAACAACCTTTTACCAGCAATTGTGCTTGCGATGAAGATGCTTTCCCAAACATCGATCGTCTTCTGGTCACTGCCTTTACCCTACTGATCACAAGCACAGATACTGAGTGATCGTTTTCACTGATGAAATGAATCAAGACGTGCTCTAGGTCAACAATGTCTGAAGAGGGATTCTCTGATCTCGCAGTGATCGCCATGTACTACTCTGAGAGATTCGAGGTAGAGGTAGACGAGATATGCCAGGAGGCCTTTGTAAAGGCTCATCCAAGAAAGCTCTTTCAAGCTAGTCTGTTTGAGTAAATAGGCGGGTAAAGAGAGAGACAAACAACTATCGTTGTTGCACTGGACTCTTAGTCCGTAATAATAGTGTCTCACATTTGACTAATTTATACCTCTGAAATCAAAATAAAGAAAATCTACATATTCAAACATTACCCTCCCACTTCCCCATTCCTTTGGCCCTGAGACGTTTTCCCTGAACTCTCATACTAACAACCCCCTCTTTGAAAAAACCTGGATCCGCCCCTGTTATAAATTCGAAAAATGTAATGAATGAGTTTTACGCCAAGCGTTAATAAAACCTTTTTTCCGACTTGTAACACCTTACAAAACCCATTCCCAACAAAATCTTGAGAAAAACTACTCTTAGCAAAGAATGTTATCTCTATCGTTTAATCCCCGGGGTACTCAACAAAGTTTTTATACGGGGAAGCTCCGCCCTAAGGTCCAACCCCTTACTTTTTTACATACCATTTCTGACAGAAAAAGTACCCCTTTCGTATACCTTCTATTGACAAATGGTATCCCTTTCACATACCTAGAGTTTAGAACTTTGCATCCCCGTTGGGCCTTTTCCAGACCGAAATGACCGATTTCCTTAATCTTTGAAATACTTCAACTATTCTCATTCGTATAAAAGCCGCCGCGTGTCGATTTAATCAACTAGATTACTGCGTGCTCCCTCGGGAAGCAGTCCATTACGGTCCCCAGGGAAATTCCCTAGGCCTTTTATACGCCCTAGCAAACAAATTCACCGTCTTCTCGCAAGTCTACTCTACAACGGGCAAGCAAGTTTCATTCTTCCGCAACGCGACCAGCGCCGCTGAAGCTCTTTCATGGCTCTCGTCCCTGTTTAACCAGACCCAGCTGATGCGGTAGCTATTGCTTCGACAGAGCCTCAACCAGCACCAACACCATCCATCTAAGTATCATGTTTTAATTTCTCGCTTCCCCCTTTTCTTGTCAATTTGTCACATACGTGGCGTTTATCTTTTTCACCATTCTGTTCTGGAGTTTGTTTACGTTAGCGCTTTTAGGTGTCTGTGCAACGTACCAGAGGTAAGGCGACCCTTATTTGATTATTGTCGCGTCTTTTGCGTCTGTTACAGTAGAACGAAAACGAGCCGGAACATATTTACGTTGGCGCTTCATGGCGTCTGTGAAACGTAAAGGAGAATCTTAACAGTGCAGTTCAGTGGAATGTATTTAATTACGTTGGCGCCCTTCGGCGTCTGTGAAACGTATAATGAAGAGAAAGACATTACGTTGACGCTTCTTAGCGTTTGTGAAACGTAAAGGAGGATCCCAGCAGCTCTACTCAGTGGCATGTTTTTAATCAGTTACGTTGGCGCCTTTTGGCGTCTGTGAAACGTACAATCAAGGGATAGACATTACGTTGACGCTTCTTAGCGGTTGTGAAACGTAAACGAAGATCTCACCAACGCAGTTCGGTGGCATGTTTTTAATTTCGTTGGTGCCCTTTAACGTCTGTGAAACGTACAATGACGAACAGATATCTTTGGCTTTACTTCGCGACCGTCCATTGTACATTTGGTCTACAGTCTTTGATGCTTTATGGCATTTTACGTGTATGTATTGAAAGATTTTAGAATAAGGTGGCCAGTTGTTTATTTTTCCCGTTCGTTTCCTACTCATTGTATTGTCAACATTTTGTATAATTTCTGCACATTGCATTGTCAGCATACTCCGTGCCCCCTCGCAGCTGTTCCCTTGAGACGTCTCACTTTTTATATTGTGTTTATTCTTCCTCACCTATTACACTTGTGATCTTAGAGGTCACATAGCAGAAACAGAAGGTGACGTAACTCCTAGATATCAGTAACCACATTCTCTTTACTCTAGCGTACAGCCTTTATAAATTTGCACGAGTTTCCTTGTATATTAATTTTTCTTTGGCTTTTGCTTCCTATATTTACTTACCCCACACTTGAGTCGTGCTCAGGGGGGAGGGGGGGGGGGTTCCTAAACACACCCCTCATCCAGTCTTCGGACGGTGTCCTGACTCGACTCAACTGTGGGGTTCCCTCCCAGCCTCCCTCTTTCGCAGGGTCTTTCCTTCTTTTTATCTCCTCCCATTCGGATTTCTCTAACCGGGTTACACATGCTGCAAGTCACCCCTCAGCTTTCCTTTAGCGTATCCGGGAGGGAAAGCCCCACAGTTGGGCCGGGCCACTCCCCTCAATTGAATCCGTCACATCTGGGAGGCATTACGCCAACACTGCCCATCTCTCTAAGGGAGTTTTTCTGGGTTTTTCTGAGCTTCGGGGAGATTTGGCTGTACTGCAAGTTAATGAGGTATTCTGCAATAATTTACCGTCTTTTGGATGAGTCCATACACCCCTGGTGTCGGGCAAAATTTTTCACCCATAACTTATCCATCAAAAGGCATAAGGTGGCTTTTATGCGAATGTGAATTAGTTACTATTCTCATTCGTATAAAAGCCGCCGCGTGTCGATTTAATCAACTAGATTACTGCGTGCTCCCTCGGGAAGCAGTCTATTGGTCCTTTACGGTCCCCAGGGAAATTCCCTAGGCCTTTTATACGCCCTAGCAAACAAATTCACCGTCTTCTCGCAAGTCTACTCTACAACGGGCAAGCAAGTTTCCCCACCCTCCTCCCCTTCAGCGGCGCTGGCAAATTTTCTCTATCAGCCCACCTTATGCCTTCTGCAAAATTTTTCACCCATAACTTATCCATCAAAAGGCATAAGGTGGCTTTTATGCGAATGTGAATTAGTTACTATTGAAATCCCTACCCTTTCATATACTTGAAACCTGAAAAAGGTACCCCTTTCGGGGAGGAGCACTGTGGCGGATCAAGACCTTCAGATAAGTGGGAGGCCCTCATCCAGACCCTGAGATAAGGGGGGAGGGGGGGGGGGGGGGTGGTCTCCAAATTTTTTTTTTCGGCCCTTCGGGCCTCAGTTTGGTCTAAAAATAAGGGGGGGACGGGCCCCCCGGGCCCCTCCCCTGGACCCGCCACTGGAGCATTCCCGTATAGGACATTATAGGGAGTACCCCCTGGACGTTTAACACCACGTAACATACTTCCCTACATGACTAGTCTCCTGCGGTGTACCTCATATAAAATTGTAGAAAAAAAACATGGCTGCACTAGCAGCCTGCGAACGGAAACGTATTTCCGGTCGTCCCTTCTCGAAGGCTAATGCACCAGCAATGTTGTCGCTTTCTGTTCTTAATTGCACAACACGATAATATGAGATCTCTTTCAGTTTTTTTTTTTTTCAAGTTTCCTCTGTAGAATTTCCTTACCACTGGCATGTTTTCTTGTACTCAGCGCTGAGTTGAGCCAAGTCAGACATCGGGACAATTTTCTGTATGGAGAGAAAGAGTCTCTTCGTATAACGCTCTAGGACCAACCGTTATTTGGCTAATCACCGAAGTACGTTGACAACAGTTCTTTCTTGCTAACTTTTCCCATTGCATTTCGCGGTAACTCATCCACAACGAGAAGAACCGTGGGAATCTGGTACGGAATCATACGACCACTGGCCCATTGTTTTAAATCTGACAAGTTTAATTCCTATTCACAGAAACAAAGAGGCAAAGAAGGGTCGGCACGTACTACTCTGAGTAATGATAATTAAGATAACATCATTTCTATCTTGACCAATCCCCGAACGCGCACAGGTAATTTTCCCAGGCCTCTCATGGTTATGCATTTCAATGAAATATCGGAGATGAACTGCTGGACAAATTTTCGCTAGATCACTTGAGCCTAATGCAGGTATCAATGTTAGACGGAGAACGGGAGGGAGGTACGGGCATAGGTGCGGCATTTGAACACTTTCCTTGTCCCCTCTCTGGGGATTTTGACCACAAATAATGCGCCAAAACTGCGGTTCTGTAAGGCCCAGCGAGGGATATTACATCAGATTATCAGATTTGACGTATTTTCCTATCCTAAGGGTCAGGAATTTGATCAGAAAACTGCAAAAAAAGTCAAATGCCGCACCTATGCCCGTACCCTCCCTCCCCCTCTCCGTCCAAACATTGATACCTGCATGAAGAAACAGACCAGAGGACTCGGCAGATTTTTACAGAAGCGCAAGTCACGACACGAAATAACCCCACTAATTTGGTCACATTAATCGACCTTACTGCAGCTACAAAACTCGAGTTTTTATGGCACACTATCATTTAACAGATTTAAGTGGTAAAATACGTTACTTTGTGGAAACATCGTTGTACTTTGAGCGCCAAAAAAGTGATGACATGGGAGCGCGTTGTTTTTCAAATATTTGATCGTTTTGATGGTAAATGATGTAACGTTCGAGACCAAATTTGGGTCACATTTGCTTCTTACCGTAATCACGGTCAGCAAAAAACAAAAAAATTTAAAATGGTAATATTAATATAGTCCGGCATACCTTGTTGGGTTGGAAAGTGACCACTGCTGCCACCACCTCACCCCACGCGAGATCTGGTTTGCCCATTACAGCACAGTCTATGATGTCATCATGCGATAAAAGATGGCGCTCAACTTCAAGGGCACTGAAATAAACATAAAAAACTTGGCCGACAAAACACAGGGTTAACAACAACAAAAAAAACGTTTATTTATTTAATAAAGAAGAACATGTTGATGACCTCGCACCTGATTTTATATCCTCCACTCTTGATAATATCGACTGATGTCCTACCCAGTATGCGGTAAACACCATCGTTATAGACTTGAGAGAAAAATTAACACAAATGATTACTTAAGGTCATTCCTAGGAAATAGCACCTGCAGTGAGATTTGTGTCAAACTTTACCAGTTGGTTGTTTATGTTATAGAAACTTCAATTTTGAAATAAAATTGGGGACTCCCCATACTCGTTCAGGAGCAGAAGCAACTTGTTTAGGCAATGATTTCTTTAAAATACCAATATGATTATATTTACGTGCATGACACGAACCCGGACAGTTTGAGTCAGTTAATATCACCAAGAGAAACGACATATACCTTGAGAGGAAAGGACATTCTAAAAGTGCCAAAGGTTAACACCACAAGGTTTAACTTAATTCCTGGCGTTATCAGGCGCCCAAGCTTTGGAATAGCTTACCTGATGTCCTAAGAGCATCATCCGACTTTAAAACGTTTAGAAAACTATTAGCAAACGAATCATTACTTTACTATCTACGTATCGTCCTTTCAATCGACTTTGTAAATAATTTTTGATAGTATTTCATGTGTGATAACTTAATTTTAATTGCAAATAGCTTTTATACTGTCCTATTTAGTTTTATCTCATATTCTATTTATTTTATTTGTAGTGGCATACCTGTAAATTAGCTGGTGAAGTTTTCTTTTAAACTAATCATATAGTTTAAGAGAAAAAGAAGATTTACCTCTCTGGGGAGCTCTAGTCTTAAGACAAAAGCCGCCATATTATAAGGTGTGCGCGCTAATAGAGTGGTTTTCGTTTGAGTGTCGTAAAACCAAAACCAAAGTAATTACTCTGGCCAATCACATAGGACACAGACAATACATTGAACCAATCAAAACTCGAAGTAATTACATGTGGCTGACGCAAAGCGCGGGAAAATGCATGCGAGCGCGTCACAATTGGCTTTGGTTTTACTTCTGATTGGATGAAAAGGTGGCGCGAATCTTTTAAGCCAATCGCATCGTGTAGAAAGTGCAAAACCAATTACTTTTCGACACTCAAATGAAAACCGCTCTAACGCGTGAATTTTTGCGCAATGCAATACTAAGAAATAACCTTAACAACCTCGGTAACAGTTAATTGGGTGGTACTTTTTCTTTTATCACAATTAGATTCAAAAGCAAAAAAGAAAAAGTAAAGCTTCGCAGTTTATATTCTTTTTTTATTTCATTTTGGCGTGACAGTAGTATAGGAGAGCGCCGAGCGTGGACATCCTTCTTCAAGCCTCCTACTTTGAACGCACCTTGTGGTTTTTGCTTTTATAGTTCGTGCCTTTTTGCTTTCTACTTTCTGCTTCCGGATTCACGTTTTGCTTTTTAAGCTTAGCTAAGCTTCTTTCTTCACGCCTTGCGCTAAACTTTGTGTTTTTTACTTTGTCCTCAGCGTTCTTATGACACGCCTTTTACGACATTAGCGCGGTATGACACAGGGGTATCTAGTCACTTCGCCACCAACGAAATCGCCAACAAGAATAGGGCAAAGCTTTATGGTCTTAAGGAGTCATCCCCCTGTAATCGACAACAAAGGAAGATAGACCTTTCATGACAAGAAATTTCCTCTAAACCGTTCCTTAATCATATTTCAAACAATCATATTTCTGCCAGTTTTCAAGTGACTGTGTGAAGGGTAAATGTCGAACTTTACATTAACCGAACCTGTTATAAGTATTTGGTTTAAAGTTTGACGCAAGGATCGTCAATTAGGATCGATACATTTGTATTCGCACAGTCTTGACGAAAAAGTTAAAATCCTCGGTAAGTAAGTATGTGTAATCAAATGGTGACGAGTGAAATTAGGGAATAATTTCACGCGCGTTTTGTCCAAATCCTTATAATTTCCCGAGCCTTTAGGCGAGGGAAATTATTGGGATTTGGATAAAACGCAAGTGAAATTATTCCCTAATTTCACGAGTATACCATTTGATTACCTATTAATATCATGGGTGACGAATTACCTTAGCAATCTAGGATGTTTGACATGTTTATCCTGGATCGTATCGGTCGAGAGCTCCTGCACTCTCTCGAACGTTTAGAGCTTAAATTTGGCTTAAGTTCAGAGTTTTTCGACAAAATACCTGTTAGAATCCTTCTTGATGTGCTCTTTGGTGTGTTCAGGTTTTCTAAAGCGTCTTTTTGTGCCCTAACATCTTCATTCATGACATTTAAAAACTTCGTCGCCATCTTGACACTGAGACGTACGGAAGGTTGCCATGGCAATTTGGTAATTTCACATGTGAAATTACATATTAGTATAGGTAAATAGCATGATTTGTAGTGATATTTGGCATAAATACCACGAGTGATATTTCAAAATTGTTCTACGAAATTTCACGAGCCGCTAGGCGAGTGAAATTTGAGACAATTTTGAAATATCACGAGTGATATTTATGCCAAATATCACGTACAAATCATGCTATTATTTTTTTATACTACTACCCACAAAAGGTTTGTAATTTTCACATGTAGGTATTTCAAATTAAGCTGAAATACCACTGCTCTAAGCCAATCAAATTGCAGAAATTTTTCATGTGGTAGTATAAACGCTGAAATTTCGCGCCAAAATTAGGGAGTAATTCGTCACCTATGATATTACACTAGATAAGTAAACTGTGTCAAGTTAGAGTTATTCGTTGGTGGCGAGGTGACTGTAAACCAACACAAGTCCGCCATAACGTATAAATCAAACCTGCCTCCCCAAAAACGAAACACGACTCCCCTAAAAACGCTTGCGTGGATGGGAGGCTACCTTAAGTGCAACCGGTGCAAAAAAGTCGTAATTGTATAAGTCAATTTCCATCTGGAAATCCTTCAATCCTTTAATAAATATACTCCTAAAACAGTTAAAACTATACTAGCAGTTATAAAAACAGTATTATAAAAATATACACATATAAGATAAAACAAAAATATTATAATAAAAAGTTTATATAAATATATGAAGTATAAATATAGAAGTGTGAAATAAGAATTTACTCATAAATAAATTATTTGCAAAGAGTTATAACAATGACTTTATAACTGGAAGTGCCACAGCTTTAATTTTATCAAGTGAGTTCACACTAGTGTTCATTGGCAAATTGTTCCAAGTCACTATAGTCCTAGGGAAAAACGAGTATTTATACACGTTGTTAGATATGTTGTGGTTCAAATTTTTTCTTTAGTTTGAATTTTTTTAAACCGGTTTAAATTTTTCATAACGGGCAAATAACATAAGAGAAAAGTAGCTAAGTCATATTCACCAGCCGTGTCGCCTGTTTTAAACCAGCCATCTGTTGTAAATGACTCTAGCGTTTCTTTGGGTTTCTTCCAGTAGCTAGCAAAGGGAATACACAAATCTACAATGTCAACATTTTACATGTACTTTTAGTAAGAGAAACAAGTTAAAGAATGATGAGTGTTGACGTCATCTCACATAGTGACTGTCAATAGTAAAGAACAGTATCCAAATGAACCGTTGTGCAAGATCTCTCTCTCTGAAGTGCTAGAAGCTAGCGAGTGACTGTTTATCAAAGAAAGACTAGGTGCCTCGTGGGCATCTCAGGCCAAGAACTTCAGTTTACAGGATATCGAAATCCTATCATCTTTTGTCGTCAAAC
Organism: Porites lutea; assembly: GCF_958299795.1. NCBI lineage: Eukaryota > Metazoa > Cnidaria > Anthozoa > Scleractinia > Poritidae > Porites > Porites lutea. The sequence continues at coordinate 1,261,661 of NC_133214.1, forward strand.
CTTAAGGTTCTTACTTTATTAACCTAATCATGTATTTTTGTTACAGAGAGTATTTTTGCTTGAGAGTAACAGGTAAAATGCTATCCAAAAGGAGGGTTGTTGCTTGAAAGCTCAGTCTTTCAAGATAATATGACCATTATTATGGTCAAGCAAAATCCACTCTCTTGCTCTTTGTTTACAGCAGTATACGTACCATTTAAACACCGACGGGCCACGAACTTGCAGTTCTCCTTGCTTCCCTTCAATGTTAGAAGACTCGTGAGACCCATTCTCATTTCCTTGGACTACAACCTGATTTAAGACAAAGGCAAAACCTCATCAGCTGTTTATTAATATTGTAATTTCCGTCAGTTGCCAAAACATGTGCTTCCTAAAGAGGTTGTACTACCAGTGCTTAAAGTGGATGGTCTAGTTCGCAGGTGTGGCTGTGTCATGGCTGCCTAGTTATTGTGTTTTAATTTTGCCAAATACGCGTCCTTATTGGCTATGAACTCGACGCTAGTGATGAAACCACTTGTAAATTACAAAATCACAACCTCACACAAATACGTTGTATGTCTTTCGAGCATTGTATCAAACGTTACAAACAACAAAAAATTAATTTTGAAAAACTGTTAGGGTTTCAGTCTTCATCAAGTTTGTCCATCCCTGCGTCCTTTTGCATTTGCTGTGTTATTAATACCCTCATTTAACGTTTAAAGCGATTATTTTTATGTTCCATTGGATTTGGTGGCAGTTCCCTCTGTTTGAATTTTGATAAATTTTAAGATACTGCTCCTTAAATGTCCTGCAATGGAACCCTAACCCTCATCTGAACTGCAACTACAAGTGACACCCACACCTGCACTTACAAAGTTAAGCCAGAGATTGCTAGGAACATCAGTATGAAATACTACCAGTAAATACTGACAATAAAATTATGTCTTTGAATCAGTACCTGTTTTCTTTCATCCACAATCCGAACTTCTGTTCCAGGCAGAGGTTTTCCTACACAACCCTGGAATAACAATAAGTTGTCTGGTTATAACTTGGGTCTTACTTGTTTGTAAAAATAATAATAAAAAAAACAACCAGTCTCTTCCTCATCCTCTACTTCTCATCATCATCATCAACATCATCATCATCATCATCATCACCATCACCATCACCATCACCATCATCATCAACATCAACATCATCACCATCACCATCACCATCACCATCACCATCATCACCACCACCACCACTACTACCACCACCATCACCATCATCATCATCACCATCATCACCACCACCACTACCACCACCACCATCATCATCAACATCATCATCACCATCACCATCACCATCACCACCACCATCATCATCACCATCATCAACATCATCATTCACATCATATCAGACTGAGCTTCAATCACAGATGGGAAAGGGAAGACTGTTTTCCAAGCAACCTCATTCATTGCTTAGGTTGGTACAATTTCCAGAGTTTTGCAATTTTGTGTCTTGTATGCTAGATGCTCCCACCATTTTCTCCTTTGAGCAACTTTGCCATTCAACAGAGACACAAAACAAGACCATGAGCTCACACTCTTAATGAAGTGGTTATCCAGTTAAAATTTTGTTGGACAGAAGGGCATTCCCAGTCTCCTATATAGCCATTCACTGGGTTATCAATCAAAGTTCCTCTTGGCTAAGCATTTCATTACCAGGAAAAAAGGTGGCTGTGTAGAAGTCTGAGGAACGCAATGTAAAGGTAAAAGTTTTGTAAGGCTCAGGAGACTGAATTGGTTTTTGGGTTTTTTTTTCTCAGCTCCTCTTTTTACTTGCTTGAATTCCAGGAAGTCTCAATAAAAGGTTTTTAGGTTCTATGAAAGAAATTTAGCTAAAGGTGAGATCTTGAACAAATGAGACATACTGGCAATCTAGGTCCAAGGAGCGGATTGGATAATGCCATGCCTATCTCAGTCATTCCATATCTTTCCAATAGAGTATGCCCTAAAATTGTAGAAAAAAAATTCAGTAATGGCTTAGACCCTTTGCATATTAAAACTGGACTGATATTCTGAACAACATAACGTAAAATCTGACATATTTTACATAAAAATCATTTGCTTTAGGGCTTGGAGACAAAGGAAATTGAGAATCAACCTAGGTTAAACAATTTTAACCTGAATTTAATTTTGTCCTGTAACACAGCGTGGCTTCCCGCTAGCTGGATTTGTTCTCGGTGGTTCCGAGTTCAAATCCTCGACCACGCTTGTAAATAGCCAACTGGTTTGCCTCTTGCCAGTTGGGATTCTTAGCCCCTCTTAAGTTTGATTTGAAATTATTTGTTTCAGGCATTTGCTCAGCCCCAGCACTAGCATCAGTGCTACAAAATACTGCTGAGGGTGAACAAAGGACACTATTATTATCAATATTATTATTATTATTATTATTATTATTATTATTTACATAACACTATGGAATAAGAACCATTTTGAATTCCATGGTTGGTATGGAATGTAATGCACTTAATGCAATGTACTGTTATAGTAAGGATTATTACTGTACAGTGCAACTTAACTTAATCCCAACCTGTTATTTTTTGCCATGTTTTCATAATAGGCTCTGGGAGGGCTGCTGAACCAGACACCATTAATCTTAAAAAAAAAAGAAAAAGAAACCAGAAAAAAAATGAAAAGAATGAAAACGTGCTATTTATTTCTGATTTTTGTGACAGGATACTAAAAGTTGCCATGAAATAGACTCCAGCTGGGAGAAGGGTAAGAGGCCAATATCAAATACAAAAATCTTCATTTCCAATTGAGTTTTCCTTATAGAGAACTGTGTGGAGAATTTGTGGTTTGATGCTACAGTAATAAGGGAGGTATTTACCTGAGTTGTTCACACTTAGATTTTATTCTTTCTTTTTCCTGGTCAGTAACCTGAGACTCTTGATGATGTTGAATTAGCTTGCTGTAAATCGTTGGAACTGCCATAAATAAAGTTGGACTAAGCTTTTCTGCTAAAAGAACATCCCACACCTAAAAATAAAATGACCTCAATGACCTTAGGATGATAATTTATTTATTAGAATACTAGACAAGGCACAGATTACGAGAACAGATTGTGCCATTATAGTGGGTCTGAAAGTCCCTTCCCTAAACCATGAGAAGACTGGCCAATCCACTGGTGTTTACATACCCCTACTGTTTAGGAATAGTAGAGTGACTTTAATCTCTCCTTCTAAGTGATAAGGAAGGATGGAGGAGACAAGGCCACCCTGAACATGGGGAGCATCATTTTAACAGTTTAACCCTTTAACCCCTAAGAGTGACAAATGTTTAATTCCTCCTTACAGCAACACTACTCATTCAAGCAAAAAGGTTGTGAGAAAAAAGAAAATGATCAACAAGTGAAAAATGTCTAGTCTCCTTCACAGCCATTTTTAGGGTCGTCATGCAACAGTCCTTTAGGAGCCTTGTGTGACAACCCTAAAAACGGCTGCAAAGGAGACAAAAAAAATCCATTGATTGTTAAACAAATTCTCCTCAATAGTACCATAGGAAATGTAACAAGAGCACTATGGAGAATATATATGCTGATACTAGGGCTGGGGTTTGAACCTGAGTTCTCCCTCTCAGCTGATCTAAGTGACTATAATGAGACAAATGGTAAACTTAGTTGTCATATTCAGAGAACAATGAATAAAATTTACCTTGTCTGCTTGGAATTTTGGAAGCATGTGACAAGTTGCTCCTACCCACAGGGGACAGAGCAACACATTGACTATTCCATGGACATGATGAAGAGGGAGACAGTGAATGATATAATCATCTTTACTCCACTCCCATGACTTTACTAGGGCACTGATTTGAGACCTGAACAAAGTAGAAAAAAATAATTAGCACAGAGATTAATTTGTTTATTTACTTAAATGGCCATTGTCTCTCACAAAGTGTCCTGTTGACATTCCTCCTGACAGAAATGTTGGATCTGTAAGGGACAGTTCATTATTTATGGGGATGACCGGGTCGGTAAAAAATGACCGGGCTTTAGAAAATTCTCTTTCCCTATCGACGGGGTTTGAAATTTTCATCTGATTAAAGTGCAGGTTTTGAAAAAGAAATAATGACTGGGATACAAATGCGTCACTTCTCCGGTAACTTGTAATTTACTGGACACGAAACCCGTAAAAATCGGGTTACAAAGAAACATAAATTTTGTTTGTTTTATCAGATAGCGGCCCTGCTCACAAACCGTGACATTTGATGGGTTTTAGATGAAATTTTGTGTTTTTTATAGTATAAAACTTCTTGTAAATAGACCGAGTTTTGCGTCAACTTTTTTAAATTTTCAAACGTTGTTTGATTTTAATATAGCCTGCGAATACGAACGTATTTACCGGCTGTCGCCATTTAAATGTATTTTTATAATGATGACCTGAATTCTGGACCTGGTTAGCACTAATCTCTTTGGTGGCATTTTGCACTTTTTAATAGCTGTTTCCCACCGAAACTAAATGTACTGTGGCAATGTACGCAAATTGTCGCAAACCGTTTGTTCTTAAACGAGTCATGTTGTGATACATAAAACGACTTTTATACTGTTACCGTGTCATAATTCTTTGTCAAATTAAATATTGAATACATTGACCGGGCTTTGAAAAATTCTTAACAAATCAGGACGGGCTTAGAAATTCTGACAAGATAGTGTGACAGGCATTAGAAAAAAATACGAAAAGTTATTTCAAATTATCCGACCCGGTCATCCCCATAAACAATGAACCGTCCCTAAGTTTTAGGGAGAGAAAAAAGCTTCTTCATGGCCAAGAACAGGTTCTGCAAGTCAGATACCCAGGTGTGGTCACAAAGACACATTCCTTGTTTACTACATAGCTAGTGCTAACACAACATGGGTACCTTGTTTCTCTGCTGAATGCTTTACTACAAGAGTAAGGTCCCAGGCATTGAAACAGCAGCAGATGACAGGTTACAAGCCAGAGCTCAACCATATACAAGCCAGTTTAATAAAGCTGAGATGTTCCCAGACAATATTACTCCCAGGATATTTCTCTGTACCTATCCCTCCCTTGCTTCATCCCTTGTCCTCTCCCTCCCCTCCCTAAATATAACAGTCAGTAAACCTTAAGTTTCCATGGGTTGATAGAACTCCTTTGGGTCTGCCTGTTGTTCCACTCGTGTAGAGAATCATGGCATCTCGTTCATCCCAGCTGTTCTCCTGTTGTTCAATTTCTGTAAGCTTATCACAAGACACCCCTTTCTTATGATTGTTTTCGTTGATATCTCCCAAAAACATCATTTCTACTACATTTTTCCTGACCATTGGTTCCAGTTTGGCGGCATACTCATTGGCACTTATCAAAATATTTGCGTTGCAATCTTCAATCGTGTACTCGTACATGCTTGTAGGGTGAGAATTACACAGTGGAACTGCAATACCGCCATTTCGCCATATAGCCCATTGAGTAGCAACGTATGAAACATCGTTTGGACAAAGAAAGGCCACACAGCATCCATTAAGGTCTCTCCTCCCCGTTTTGTTCAATAAGCCATCGCCAATGCTTTTACTCAGCTGTAAAAGGCGGTCATAAGAGTGTTGTCCGTTTGAGTCTACGATTCCGATCCGTTCACGAAAATCTCTGGCTTTTAGAAATACGACAGAGTTGCGCCCATAATTGTTCCATTGGGAGCTGGAAGAATTTATGAACCTTACGGTGTGTGTTGAAAGGCCATTAGGCGGGTTAAGGTATCTAAATACTAAAATGTTTATGAATTTAGAAGCCATGTTCCTCGCTAAACCCGCGCGCTTCTCCATACATACATTTTTCGCCAGGCGTGACTTCCGCAATGCGTGGGCCTGGTACCTAATATGACTATCAACTGTTTATTGTGTCAGTTTGAATAAGCTTTTTCAAATATCAAAGATAAAAATAGTAATACAAAGAAAAAAAACTGTTGCTCTTGCTATTGTTGTTCCTATGGGTTTTTACTAACATCGTCCCCAGGGTCTTCTGTTTAGACCCTTGGGACATCTCCCCTCTGTAGAGGCTCCCCTATATATGGGTATCCCAACAAGACATGGCAGAACAATAACCCCGCCCGAGGATCCTCGCTGTTACGATTTGAAAGAGCGATGTGGATCTCTAGACGACCTAGACGTAGCAATTGATGGAGTCATGATATTCCGCTGTTTTCAAACTATCTTCATATTTTTGCCGAAATCATATTCGTTTTGTTAAGCTCTCCTATCTAGAAACGCCCCATCTTGGACCCCTAAAATTAAATAGACGCCCCGGGCGTAAATAGAAAGCGCGCGGGGAACGATGGGAAGAGGTTCTTCGTAGGCACGCGCGTCACGCTCGTTTTCTTTTTCTTTCTTCCCAGCCTCCCTGCGTCACAAAGGGGCCTCTGCGGAGGAGAAAGCCTTGGGACGAGGTTGTGGGTTTCATAGTTGTCCAAGTGGAAGGCGTTTGAAATAGTCGGGAAAGTTAAGGGGGCAATCTGCCCCCTTAACTTCCCATTCGTACGGTTGCCACGCTATCTTCACAGGAGAGAGTTAACGGCCATTGCACTGTTTGCTTTCCTTATTGCAGTGGACAGCGAAAAGGGGATTTTAATTTGTAAGTTATAGTTGTGACCGCGTTGAAAATGCCTGCTCTTCTTTTTCTTTAAACCTTCGTCCCCGCTCCCCCAGAAAAGCTTTCTTAATTAACAAAACCCCCACTTTAAAACTCAGGGTTCGTACCCTCTTTTAAACAAAAAAATTGAAGGACTTTTCAAGGACACATTTCCCATTTTTCAAGGACTCCATTCGGTGCAAAAAAGAGCCTTGAGTCTATTTTTTTTAGTTCTTCCGCAACATGAGCAATTTTTTCCTGAAGGTCTGTGTTTGCTGGGTTGGATAAAGTTAGCTCCGACATTCACGGACTTTCCAGCACCGACTGCAATTTTCAAGGACTTTCAAGGTGCGTGCGAACCCTGAAAACTGAATCCAAGTGAAGAACCTTTCAGATCAAAAATGATTTTTTTTGCAAAAAAGATATTAAAACAGAACATGAACAGAACGCTTTTGTGACCAACTTCTTTTCGTTTGGTGATTAAAATTTCGTGGGGCAAGGCGAATGCAAGGCTATGTTTACAGATTCCCGTTAAAAATAACGCATACAAATTGATTGTTGTGGCTTTCTTCCCCGAATAAACCATCTTAAACGACATAGTAGTGGATGACCCAGTGTGGATGCCAGTGTGGATCAGTGTGAACAGCGGTAACTCCAAGGAGACGAGAAAGCCTGAGGACAAGGTTCAAGAGAGCTCCTCTTACCCCTTTTGCAGGTTAAAAATCAACACAAGCCTACAAACCTTCTTCTTAATTTTTTTTCTCTCTCGCTCTTTAGTTGATTTATTTTATACATAACAAAAAAATATATACTCCTCTGATGTTAAAGACTTGGACATTTTACCTTAGCAAAAACTGTTTCCCAATTTTCACCATCCTATTGTTATCATTAATTTACAAAGCCATTGCAAACAGCAAGTTTATTTTGATCTTGCGCAGAAAATTTGTTTGATTTGGGCGGAATAAATTTCGTCCACAGTCATTTACTGCGTGCTATCATCTGAATACAAAGCAGCAAAACGAAAAAAAATTATTTTCATATTAATAACATCTCGATGATCTCTTCTCCTATAAATATTTAGATTACTTTTTCAGTATTTCCCTTTCTGTTCACAGTATTAATATTTTTCAAATATGATTACGTTTTCTTTTTTTCAATCCTGTGAGCCGCTTTTGCTAACGTAAGCATCTGTTGCCAAGGTTCCCATCGCGATCACAGCAGTCATTTAAATTTTACATCTCAAAACTCGGACGGCCCTGGTAACGACTTCTTTATCTTGAGAAATACAGTCTGGAGAACCGCGTCGGCCTGGTGACCATCTCCCGAGCAGCTGCAACATGAAAGGAGCGTGTGAGAGTTGCAGATGGGGAGGGTGGGGGAGACAAGCATTACTGTATGGGAAGAGTAGGTGCGTACTCGACAACGTCCTCTGGAGTAAGGGAACTAAAAACGAGGTTTTCATGGAAGGCTTCTCCCTCCCCTCCAACCATCTAGGTCGCGGTTTCACGGTTAAGGCTGCGAAATTTCTCGCATCACGCCCAAGCGAAACCACTAGCTGCGTAGGCTAACTTGCGAAATTTTGGACTCATTTCAAATCACTTGCTTAGATCATTTTATAGCCGTAAATACAAATAAATACAAATAATAACACAAATGATGATGATGATTATAAATGAAACATACAATTTCTGAAGTTCACTTTCAGCAATCTCAAACCAGGCCCAGTCTCTCCGTCTTGTCGCTCGACTCATGTTGACCAGGAACTCAACATGAAGTGTGCTGACCTGTTGCCTAGCATCTAGTTCTCCCTCTTCTTTCGCCAACTCATAGAGCTTAGGGCCTAGCGACTTTACTTTGTCCACCAAATGCAAGGCTTGTTGTTCCAGTCTAGTAAAAATTAAAATAAAACGAACAGGCTTGAAAACGATTGCCCAAGGGTGGGCAATCCAAAACGAATCTCAAGAATGAGTTGCACATTTTTAGACAAGGACAAGTAGCACGCTTACGCGCCTGGTTTTCAATAGCGCATAAGCATAAGCACAAGCACATGTGTAAGCAAGTGAAAACTGGGTCGACATAAGCATATTAAAGCATAAGCATAAGCACAAGAAAAACGGGCAAGTTTGTTCTTCTTGTGCTTGTGGTTATGCTTATGTCGTAGCTTTGACCAGTGAAAACTGGGTCGACATAAGCACAAGCATACGCACAAGGCGGTGGATCTATCATAGGTCACTAGCCGCGACCAATAATTGAGATCGCCCTTGCTGCAAGCCGTGGGAGATCTGGCTAAGATCAGAGCACTGTTGACACCAGCACTATTTGCCTGTCTTAAAGAGGTGCCCGTCTAATGGAGTGTCAAAGAACTGTACCCACAAATTCTGCCAAGGAAACCAACCAGTGCTTGAAGCCGCGGACACATGAAGCTGGGACTAAGTGCATTTGACAACCCGGCCACGATTGGTCAGACGTATTCATAGTGCATTGGCTGAAAAAGTATGGTGAGTTCCTCTCCAGCAAATTATCATATCGTGAAGAATTGAAAAAACAAGCGATGGTAAAATTTATTCATGTTGACAACCAAAACGATGCAGTACCGGGTCCAGACCCTGAGATGGGGGGCTGAAAATAAGGGGTTGCCCAGGATACCCGGCCCCCTTCCCTGGATCCGCCAATGCGACGTACTGTGACTAACCTTAAACATCTCATCAGGTCTTTTGCAGCTAGCGCTCGAATGAAACCATTGTAGAGGAATTGCAGAGCAGTGAGGTAGTCTTCTGCTTGACAGCACATCCAGTGTGCATCAAGTAAACTGTCAACTAAAAAAATACAGTACACTTATATTTCTTAAGACACTTTTTTTTACTTATGGCGCACCTACGGTATACAGCTATGTCATAGCTTCTGTGCACCCACACCGAGAAGAACCTAAGGAAAGACTGAATGGGCATACTACACGGGTGTGATCTGAGGAGTTGACACGTGGTTTGTGGGTGTGGGGCGGGTCTATAACACGTGGTCTTTTTTGTGAAGAGTTTGTGGTTTGAGGCCCAAATACATGTGAGGTGTGGTATGTGGCTATAACACGTGACGTGTAGCTAATTTTTGACGTAGAGCATGTGGAGAGTAGGTGTTGTTTGAGGCCATGACACGTGATCGGTGGGTGTGGTTAAAATAGTAACACGTGGATTGAGAGTGTAGTTGAAAAAGTAACACGTGGCATGTGGATTAGTTTGGGTGGTAACACGTGGCGAGTTGATGTGGCTTGAATGGGTGTGGTTTGAGACAATGGTACCTGCACACATGGTTGCCTGCAAGTTGCTATAAACCATGGACACGCGGTAAAACGCCTGGGAAGCTTCGCGCCAGTGCTGTTCTCTAGACGCGGCTACAGCTGTTATCGAGTAGAGAACGATCGACCACGTGGTGCCTCGGAAAACACTCGAGTACCTTAAAAACATAACCGGAGATAGAGAAAGTGTTACACTCTAGTCGACGGTTTTATCAAGAGAAAATCGTGAAGAACTCACCCTGCGGTTTCGTTAAGTAGACTTGCTAAAGAATTATAGTTTTCCTCCACGTCGAAACTAGAACAAAAGAAAAGAACGGGTTCAAGTCACAAGGCCTTTGTCGCTCGCACGGTGCGGTACACGGTGTCAATAACTGCAGTATTCAAACTTCTAACTACTTAGATAAAACAACTATTCCTTAGCGCTCCGCGGCATTTGTATAGCCTGAAAAAACACCCATGGTTCGCGACGCCACCAAAGTGGTTTCCCCGTGAAAAAAACGCCTGAGGAATGGGCGCATAAATTCAATACTGATGACACAATACTAGCCAGATGTGGGTAGTACTTCTGATTGGCTGAAAATTTGCTTCAACCAATCAGAAGCACTACCCTTATCAGTAACACGTCATCAGTACGGAATTTCTACGCTCATTCCTCAGAGATCATTTGGCGGGAAAACCAGCGGCA